>NW_008619393.1:0-8064 GCF_000691845.1 Merops nubicus | reverse complement strand
TTCCCTACAGTGTGTGTAATTTTTTAAAGCAGACGTTAAGTAACACTTCAGTCCTGAGCAGGGTAGTTTTATGTTCTTACCACTATTTGTGAAAAATGAACTGATTACTTGTGCCAGTTTGTACTGTGACAGACTTTATTGAAGAATCTCAACTATACAATTTAAGGACTAGATTGTACTACCAGAAAGGAGCTGGCCTTTTACAAGTATTAGTATTTACTCTTTGTAGACTGCTTCAATCTCGTGTTGAAAAATTCGGTAGATTGGTATTCCAAACAGACTTGATAGCTGCACTCATGAGACATTTGGTGTCTACAGCACAATGGTAAAAGGTGGATTCTCTGCACTTGCAGGTTATTTGCTCTTCATGAGTGAAAACTGCATGCTCACATGAATATTTTTAATACAGATTCAAAAAGTTTGCTAAAATTAAGGATACAGTTGGCTGACACTGACAGAGGATACACCAAGAAATCTGAAAGCTTTCCTTCAAGTAAGCTGCTTGCTGACTAGGTGATGCAGGGAAAATTTATAGCCTGACTGTCAAATCCTCCTTTGTCACATGATATACTGAACATTTCTATTTGCACTTGCAGGCTTCTGGCTGTGATGGCACTGAGATTCCTGATGAAGTGAAACTGATTGGGTTTGCTCAGTTAAGTGTCAGCTGATGCCTGTCCCTTGACCCCAAGCCGAGTGGTGAGATTGCGAAGAGGCCAGCTTAGATGCAATGGAAAATGAATGCACCGCACACTGAGTCCCGCTTCATTCTCTAGCAATTCACAAAGTCAGAACAAGCAAAGCCCACAGCTACACCGCTGCTGCTAACATTCAAAATGCTACTAGTTGTCTCTTAGCAGTTGATTTGGATCCCCCCTAAGTGAAAAGCCTGTGGAAATGCACTCAGGTGGCTATATTTATTGGTGATAAAAGGAATTTTCTGTCAAGCTTACTTCTTTCATAAACTTTGAGTGATACTATATTAACTGTACTTGTGGTTGATAATACTGCCTCTATTCTGTTATATTTAGAAATTAACATAAATATAAAAGTTAATAATCATTAGCCAAACTTGAATTCTAGTTTTAAAACTGTGAATTTTATTTTTCATATATTAATGCATTACACAACCTAGTAATAAGAAAATTATTTGACTTGATTATGTGCTGTTTGCAGTTTATCTCCCATTATTTAAAAAAGTGTCAGGTATATCTTTGAAGTATTTGTTAACTTCTAGGGTTTTTTTTAAATTAATTAATTAGGCTTTAGCAAGCTTTTGTTAGTTGTGTCTAAAAACCAGTTCACAAACTGATTGTCAAGGGAGTGGGAGGTGCCTTGCAGACATTAACATTTGAAGAATGTGCCTGAGGCTGCATAAATAATAATCTCCATTTTCCAGAAGTACCATACATGTGGTACAAGATATATATAAATATATATAGTTATCTGAGCAAGGTTGGGATATACAGTAGCAAAGGTGTTAGAGTATTTTGACTATGCTTTATTGAGGAGTCTATGAGCTAGAACTACTTCAAACTGTTGTCCTTCAGGTAGACTGCTTACTGTGTCCATCTCTGATCCGACTTATCCTTAATGATAGAAAACAGTTTCATACAGATTTTAAAAGCTTGAAGAATGGAACTGAATCTTTACTTGAAGTTCTGCAAAATACCAAGGTGGAGTGAAAATAGTAGGGCTTTGTGCAATGATCAAGCAAAACTCTTGTTACAAAGAAAACACTTCTGACCCAAGTAGTCTTACACTTAACCTATGGCAGATGTTATGGAGCTAGTGAACCTTAGAAAGACTTTCAAATTTGGAGACATGTTTCTTGGAGGTTACAATTTAAACTACTTCCTAGCTAATCCTAGATAAGTGGCAGCTCTTTAATGTACTGAAAATGGCAAGTATTTGTTATTAAGAGAAGTTATTTATAATGCCTTGTCATAATCGTTGAGGTGTTCTAGAGCCATTAACATATAACTCAGTGTAATCCCATCCCATCCTACTGTTTACATGATGATTACTCCAAGATGACTACAAAAGTTAAAAAAAAAAAAAAAAAAATTAAAAATAAAAGTGTATTGCACAAACAGATTTGCATTTTGGATTTCTGTGCTCTATGTGCATTTCAGTGGCTGTCAGGGTGATGTTATAAATGGCTGCTGCCTGTATTTAGTTTGTGAGCAGCACCTGGGGGAGGAGGAGGGGAGAAAATACTGCTTACTTGCTCAGGACTGGTTTTTTGTTTTTGTTTTTTTTTGTTTGGTTTGGTTTGGGTTTTTTTTGTTTTTTTTCTCCAGTGTTTTGCAGAAGCCATTTTTAAGATTCCTGAGGTGTTTGTATTTCAAGAAGTTATTTGGGGCAGGACCTGTGGGGTGCTGGTTCCTGAGGGGAAGTGGGTGTTAGGGGCTGAAGGCAGGGTGGGGCTGATGCCTGCTGCCCCTAGCCCAGGTGAGGCTCGTTGGGGCAGTTGGGGTCCTCCTGGGGTGATTAGAGTCCTCAATGCATGAAGTCCCAGCCCTGTGGGAGGGTTTTGGCAGTAGTTGGGTGCTGCACTGTGTGGTGGAAGGGCTCTGGGGGCCTGACCTGCAGCCAGCTGAAGGCAGTGAACAAAGATGGTAAGTGTGCCTTTTCTTGGTGACAAAAATGGTGTGTTGTCCCTTGGCTTTGGAGTGTCTTTGCAGGCATGGGGTTAATCAATGAGATCGTGTCTCTTCCACATCAACAGTATCCTGCCTTAGTGCCCTGTAGTCAGCTGTTCATCTCTTGCTTTACTTTGGTTAATGCTTCGCCTGAGCTGGTGCATGCATTGCTCTGGGAGCATCCTCAGCCAGAGGAGGAGCTGGGCTGGGAACTGGTGACAGCCGCCAGCAGCAGTGTGGCAAAGGCCATTGCCTGCAGGTACGTGCCATCTGTGGCCAGGGAGCCTCTGCTTTGACTGTTCTGGGTGAGAGCAGAGGGCACTATGCTGTGGCTGGTCAGGGGGGCAGGCTGCAATTTGACAGCTAATTATTCATTATCAAGCTCTCTGTTGGAGTAAGAATAAACTAAAAGGCACCTTAAATGTGCTTCTGCCAGTGAAACAGTTGATAACCTGCAATGTTGTGATAGGGTGGCTACTAGGCAGGAGCCAAAGGAGTTAAGTTCAGAGCATCGCTGTTAGATTATTTTTGTTACATAAGTTAATGTATGCATCTTGAAACTTTGCACCTGTATTGACTAATCCACCTGCAAAATAGCTGATTAGCTTTCTTTTTCAGGCAAAGAAATGAGAGTTCAGGGAAGCCTGTTGTTTTCACAGGCCTTTAAAAGAGGTGGGAATATATACTTGGATGAAAACTGTGTTCTACTCACTATACGCCTCCCTGAAGGCTGGGGACAAGCTGTTGAGATATGAGTAGCAACTGTCAAAAGCGCTCATCTGCTCTACTGGTTGGGGATGCAGGAGGTATCTAAATAAAAAAGAATGTAGTACTGTAATTGAAGCAGTTGGCAGTATTGTACCAAGATAAAGCTGTAACAGTCGTTGCTTAGTTGCAATCTGATGGAGAAACATGCTGATGCTTCACTGAGCTTCCTTGGTTTGGTGAGACAGCAAATTCATACAGCAGCATTATTTATCGCAGCCATGTTGGTTTCTTTATTTTTCTTTTTCCTGCTGCTAAATTCTTGTGAATAAATACAATACAAGCAAAATTAATTCATAGGGACAATGACCTGAAATAAAAGGTAGTTAAAGCTGTAGTGTCTGTAAAAATGAAGTATGTAAGCAGTTTATTCTTGCAGCTGTGTACAGGTGACAAAAAGGTAAAAATATACAGCAGGTTACAGTAGAAAGTAGTGTTCAAGTGATGGCCGAGTAGAAGCAGATAACAAATGTAATAGGAATTTTTCCTGACTACGATTTTCATGTCCTCACTTGAAAAACAAAGAAAAAGAGAAAACCAGCAAGTGTTAATTCATGTTTACATGAAAAGCATTTGGGAGATGGGTACAGTTCCTGTATGATGTGACTTGCCCAAAAGCAGTTGTGGTGCTCTGGTTTGAAAGGTGTTGCTGGACAGTAACTTGGGCCTGTTGCTGGCTGGAGCACCTGGCTGTGTTTGAGGAAAAAGATCTCTTGATTAATGAGGTGAAGTAGGAACAGGTGAGGTACCATACCTCAGTCTTTGAGGCTAGGAAAATAGGGCTTAATTAGATACTTCTAAAAATATAGTCATCTGTAGTGATGATTATATGCCAGTGCTTGCAGCTGGGCACTTGGAGGCTCTGTGCTGATGGATGTCAATGTCCTTGGAGGCAGCCCTGCCAGCATGCTCTGTTTTAGTGTGCTGAAAGTAGCTCTGTGCTATGGACTGAGATGGAAGTCACCTGATGAAACACGGTTTGATATTTATTGTTTTCAAAGCCTTAAAAAGGTTGAGTATAAACACAGAATTTAGCTCAGAACAAAACCAGGTCTGGAGAATAACTGGTTTGTGCATGTGTAAAGGAGTGGGAGAGGAGCGACATTTCCAGCCTTTTATCTTCTGGGACTCCAGTGCGGGCTTCAGGCCAGGAAAGCTGCCTCCCATTCTGGCAGCGTATGCTTTTGATGCTAAGAGAACAGGAGCACATGCCTCTTTCCTCTGACAAGTGCTGACCTCAGATATTCCCAATGACACGGAGTTGCAATCAAACTGTAATGCAGATAGCTAGTTGTGATAAATATTTTTGGTTTCTAGAAATGTTATCCTATGTGCTACCACAATTTCCCCTGTAGACCTCCCTGCCCCAGAACTCCTTTCTGCTTTTTGTGTGGAGGTGGAAGGGGTAGTAGGGAAATAAGCCAGAAAATGTAATTGAATTTTCTCTCCCTCACGTTCTCTCCTGAAGTACAGATGTATGTGCGCCTTTTCAGCCAGCATGGTCTAATTTGAAATCTCCAATCTGGGGGCTTCCAGAGCAGTCCTATAAAATTTGATTGTGGGGCATCACATCAGTGTTTTTAAACACTGTTATTTCTCTGAGAGGGAATGCTGTGTGCAGCTTGTAAATGCTTTGCCTCCTCCTCATGCTTTTCTTAATCAGAGATTTGTTTTCCTTTTCACCACCTACTTCTGCATAATGATGTTGGATGGTGAGATTGGCCTGTGCCTGAAATCAATTAGCTCTGATGAGGAGTCTGACACATACCTAAAACACTGCTAATTGAGTAGTTTGGAAATGTTGATTTTTGTTCATCAGGGAGCAGAGGATGTCCACCCTATAGTGTTTTGTGGGTTTTGGGGTTTTTGGGGTGTTTTTTGTTTGCTTTTTTTAATCTTCTATATCAATTGTGATACAACTTTATGCAGTCAATTATTGTGGGTTTTTCCACTGCATCAAGTGGGCAGCCTTTCCACCCTCTTCCAATGTACTCATGCATGTGTATGCAATAAGAATGCTAATTACTTTAAAGTGAGAAGTTGGAAAAGCAACTGGAGCTTAGGTCTTTGAGTTCCTTGTGTATGTGTTCTCCTAATGAGCTGATGGAGCAGCTGGATTTACTCAAACCGTGAAAACTCCAGCAAAGTCTGGTTTACTTGTATTTTATTGCATAATGGTATGACTGATGAAATATCCAGGCATATTAGTTGAGTACTGTGACCCTTTAGTTATTAGTTTTCCCTCAGTGACTAAAAGTAATATTACAGGGCACATAAAAACAGTTCTATAGCTCCTTTATGATAGATTTATGGTCATCAAGCTGCTTGTGTAGTCATTGTAATTTGAGATGTTGAACCAAGTTCAGTAGCTGTGAAGTTGTCTGCTTCTAATAATGTCCAGAATATGGGCAATGGCAGATCAATGAGCAATTACAGGGGTTGGAAGTGTATGGTAGGAAAGAGAAATATTTAATTTTTGATGCATAAACCAACAGGGAGGCAATCTTGTCCTTCTCAGGACATTAATATTTTGCCATCTAATTTTGAAATGTGAGTTTGAAAGGCTATGCTTTTTCTACACCTTACGGAGACAATAAAAAATCGCTTATGCCTGTGGACGTGTTTGTGTACAGGAACAGCTATGAGAAATTGAATTTGGGTAGAAAGAAAATACACATCTCTCCTTTTCTTCCCCCCATAGGCACAAATTTTAAGAATTAATGAAAATATATCTTTTAAATATGGAACTATTTATTTCTTCTTTTGGAAAGAAGCTAAACAATTTGAATTTTTTTATTTATGCAACAATGCAGCTTCATTAAGGAAAGCTGCTGCTCATGCGTAAGAGTGCTGGGATTCTTTAGAGGTACTTCAGAGAAAAGGCTTTTCTGGTTTTATGTTTACATGTGTAGACCCTGTAGATCTAGGTTTTTTTCTGTTGAGGACAATCAAGGAATGACATCTCAAAATGTAAAGGAATTCAAGATTGTTTTGGTAACACAGCTGTCTCTTCATGTGTCTGGTGGTTTTGAGGAGATGGACTCCCTGCTACCAGCCCAGAAGAAGACAACCCTGTTGGTGACGAAACTCCTGTACTTAAGTGCTGCTTGATAATTTTTTTTTTTTTCTACTTCCAGAAGGAATTTCACAAAGATGAATCTTGGGTGAGAGTTCCTGTGCTACAATTTATTATTGTATAAATTAATACACTTAAAACTACTTTGTGTTCATGGATAATATGTATTGTATAACAGTGCTTCTTTGTTGGCCAGCCAAAGCCTGAATCTCTGAGGTCTGTCCTGTTTGAAGGTGGTGTAGTTTGGATGATTGTCTATGGAAACAAAGCAGGACTGTGTTTTTATCATTGTATTCTGTTGCCAGCATTGTGGAACAGGGCCTTTTTCATAGGTAAAGATTTAAATTTTTATTCAAGTATTTGCAGATAACGTCTTATAGTAAGTCTGCGTGTTTTGAATTCCAAAGATGACTGGTGCTGTTAAATTTGAATATGCCCTGTAAATTGTTTTAGGCAACATAAGAGTTTATGCAAAGAGTAACAGTACTGAAGTAAATCTAATATTCTCTCCCTTTTCTGGTATAAGCCAAAGGCCTAAAAATACGTTTTGGAGGAGTATTCCAGTGACCTTGTGGCAAATTGACATCAGTTCAAATGTAAGACAGCTGTTCAAGGCAAAACAATTACAACCAAGTGAATTAAACATTTGGTTTCAGTTCAGGAGAGTAAACAGATTTGTTTTCCAATTTATGGTGTCTTAGACATAGGCTTTTAGTGTTACAGAAAGGTGACAGTGTTTTACTTGCTGTAAAATTGGCACCCTGAAAATGTTTGATACTGTTTTGGTTTAATGAAGGGTATATTTTGAAGTGTTGAAACATGCAGATAATATATTCTCAAATTCAATTGAGGCAAAAATTGTTCTTTAGCCTGAGGTAAAACTTTGACTGGTCAATAATTGCAAAATCTGTTTTGTTGCATATCTGTGGGGCTACCATTTATGAATGTATTGGTATTTTATGCATTTATTTGTGCTAATTACTGCATAGAAAAAATATTTATACTGTAATATTTTATAACTCTGCCCCATATGTTTATCTTCTGTAGTTTTTTTCTACATTGAACTGTTGTTCATGATCACCTGGAATTAAACTTGTATTAACCAGATATTATGTTAATTTACATTAACTTGTGTTTACCTGCAAAATCTCATCTAAATGAGGCTCCAAATGTTCTTGGAATTCAGCATAGCTTTGTAGAAGCTTTGAAGAGCATCTGCAAGGATCACAGCAGCACTATCCTAGGCTGATGTGAAGCAGCTGTAACCCAGCTGGCTGGCTGAGATATGGACAAAGCTGCACAGTGGTCTTCCCAGAGTGGGGAGCTGAGTGTAGGCAAGGGCTGGGGACAGCCCCATGCTTCTCCCATGTTTGGCTTGTGCTGATGGAGCTGGAGTTATGCTGGTCGCTATTCTGGCTCTGGTGTGTCCCCCCTTAGATGCCACTGGGAGAAGGAAGCAAGTTTTGCAAAAATAGTGCATGAAAATGAATTTCAGAACAAAAGCAAGACATTTTTTTAAGCCATACTGGAAAGTGGGAAGTGAACGCAAAGGGAAGCTGTACAAGGAATGGAAGAAAG
>NW_008619392.1:7623-11437 GCF_000691845.1 Merops nubicus | reverse complement strand
GCCGTCCTCCGGAGAAGACGGGCGCCGGGAGCGCTTCTGGGGCTGAGGTCACGGAACCGCCGAACGGTTTGGGTTGGAAGCGACCTCAAAGACCATCCAGCTCCAACCCCCCCGCCCAACTAGAGCAGGCTGCCCAGAGCCTGACCCATCCCAGCCCTGAACGCTTCCAGGGGTGTGGTATCCACAGCCTCTCCGGGTGACTTGTTCCAGTGTCTCATCACCCTCACAGTGAAGAACTTGTCCGTATATCTAAATCTACCCTCTTTCAGTTTAAAGTTATTGCTCCCTGCCCTACCACTTCCATGCCCTTGTAAAAGTCCATCCTCAGCTTTCCTGTAGGCCCCATTTAAGTACTGGAAAGTCCTTACGTACTATAAGGTCTCCACAGAGTCTTCTCTTCTCCAGGCTGAACAACCCCAGTACGCTCAGCCATTCCTAAGACTCTTCTCTGGACTCTTCACCAGCTTCCTTGCCCTTCTGTGGACCCACTCCAGGACCTTGATGCCCTTCTTGTAGTAAGTGGCCCAAAACTGAACACAGTATTCAAGGTCCAGCCTCAACAGTGCTGAGTACAGGGGCACAATTGTGTCCCTAGTCCTGCTGCCAACACTATTTCTTGGCTTTACAAGCCAAGATGCTGTTGGCTTCTTTGGCCACTTGGGCACACTGCTGGCTCAACACCAACAGGTTCTTTTCTGCCAGGCAGCTTTCCAGCATTTCTCCCCCAAGCCTGTAGCACTGGGGCTGTTGTGATCCAAGTGCAGGAGCTGACATTTGGCCTTCTTGAACCTCATAGTGTTGGCTTTGGCCCATCAACCCAGCCTGTTCAGATATAAAGCCAACATTTTTTGGAATGGAGAGATTCCATTGACTGTTGTTAACTTCTATAGTTTTGTTAAAGTGGTACTTTGCTGCAGTGGGTACAGGGAGCATTGTTTTTAAAAATCAGACTTCATCAAGGGACAAAAACATTTAAAGACATCCAAAGCTGTGCAGAGTTACAAGAGAATTGTGTCTCAAGGTCACTCCCTAGGACCTGAGAGCTCAATTTCAAATGTCTTATCTTTTTGCATATCTTCAAAGGAGACCAAGTGCAATAGAAAATAATACATGAGCTGTGTGAATGATAAAGGGGTAGGTAAGTGAAGAAGGGGAGATGGGAAAGAAAGTAGAAAGAAAAGAGAATGTGAAAAAAAAGAATGAGACAGCAGTCAAGAACAAAATAAAAGATGCAAGCCAAAAGAGGTAACTGAGCAAGGAAAACAGGTTGCCAAACTACATAAACCTCACAGCTGAATCTTTTTCTCATGACTAGGTTCCTTTATCAATTATTCTGTGAGGACTGCTCACATATGGAAAGTATACTCCAAGGGAAATGATTAAACCATGATTAATGCAGCACTCTGCCTGGAATTTGTAGCTCATTTTCTCAGGAAAAATATTTTCATGAGTGTTATGCTATTAGAATATTTGGACAGCATGGCTGAGCAGTGTTAAGACCAGAGCAGCCAGAAGCAGCAGGTAGCCCTTTCAGAAACCCAGCCACAGACACCAGCTCTCTAGAGACCAGTTGGTGGTGTGCTGAAGGAGCAGCATCAGGTATGGATGTGTCCAGGGTCAGTGTCCAGCCCTCACTGACCAAGCAGCTGAGAGGGAATACACAAGAAAAAGAAACAGCAGCTGGATGTTTGCTGATAAGCTGGAAATGTAAATTCTCTTGGATTTTATTTATTTGAGCACAAAAGGTGAATTTCGTCTTTGCTTTTATGCTGCGAGTTTGCTGTTGACTTTGGCTGCATTTTGATTTGTCTTTTCTAGATGCAAGTCTTTTTATACACATGCAGCATTAAAGAACAATGTCTCTCTTGTGGTAGTGTTGCCACCTCTCTAAGTGTGCCAGAGTTTCAAAGTGGAAGTGGAATACTTTTCTTGGTGCTTATTCAATTTCCACTCCTGGGAAATACTTCACGATTTGTTTTTCCTTCTGTTTGAACAGCATCATTAAGAAATGTTATGCACCCCTTAATAAAGAGTTGAAATCATGGCAAAGGGGAAGTTGTGGGGCCTGTTGTGTCTATCCAAATGAAATTTGTCACAAGCTATCTTGGCTCTGATGATCTTAGTCAACATATTGGATATCTTGAATAAGTTATCTTAAATTGTATCTTCTAGCTCTGGGAGAAAAATGGTCTTTCAAAAGGCTGGAGTGTTGTCTTCCTTACTCTTTAGAATAAATAAATAAAACCTAGGTTTGACTAGAGAAGCTCAGTAGATGGTCTTGTGTAAATCCTTACAAGTCAGCCAACTTTTGAAAGAACACTGGAGCAAGAATGATGGCTGGGAAGGTTCATGCATCTAATTTCATTTGGGTAATCAAATATCCTGCACCAGACTGAGTATGGTCTCCTGGGTATCCTCCTGCCATTCCTTCAGAAGTAACAGGGATGTACAGCCACTGCCTGTAATGACTGAGTTCTTGGCAACAGCTGCTTGGGCTTCAATAGACATCTGATGCACAAAAATCCTGCCCCAGGGTGCATAAATTAACATTACAGACAAGCCAGGTAGCCATGATCCCAATCCTCTTAACACTAATTCTGAGGTCTGAATTCAATAAACAGCAAACAGGGAAAAATCTTAGCCGTTGGGAAAGTTCTGTCTGATAAGTGGTGGGGCTTTTTCTATACAGAATTTCCATTCAGAAACTGGAACAATTAATGATCAAAGTATGAAAAATTAAAACAAAGCAAAACAAAACAAAAAACCAAAACATGTTTAGATGTTAGTTTTAAATCCTCTCTTTTCTCCAGCTGAAAGGATTATCCCTCTCTGAGGTTTGTGGACAGCTGAACACTATAGAGACAAATATTGTGTGTAGATTCTTCTATATCTTCAAGCCCTAAATTTCAAATATATCACTGGTAATTTTTTTTTCTTTTTCTACTTAGCCATTCTTATTTTACAATCTTTTGGCGTAGCGTTGATCAGTGCCCACAGCTGTGACTAAACAAACTTCAGTTCCCTGTAGACACCAGGATCTATGCAACCTCTGTCATGCTTTTGATACATGACACATGTTAAAGTAATTCTAACAGACTAACTCTGGCAGGCAAAGATGGTTGAAATCTGAGCATGAATTAATGTGTCCACTTCCCTCAGAGGGGTTCTTTTCTTTATATTGGATGGATTAAGACAAGCAAGACATTTACTTCATCAAACTTAGCAGGTTCATGGCTATGCTGTTTAGTGCACATTAACCACATCCTTATCTTAGGGCAAAATCCCTAGAAAGAGCAATCGGTCTTTGGAAAGTGTGAATAAACCCATGAAGGACCTCAAGCTGCTCGAACAGGGAAATGATATGCATTTCACACCTACTTAACAAGGAGTCCTTTCTGCTCCTTCTAATGGCAAAGCAGTGATATAGCCTGCTATCGACAGCAGAGTATAATGACTTACATCCTTGCTATTTGCTAACGAGGTATTTTGGCTTATTTGCTCACATTTGTCCAGAGATCTTACTACTACAGAGAAGTCTGTAAATACTTAACAAAGTTTCCAGGCTAAGGACCATGTCATTTGCTATATTAAAGCAAAAATACTCCATTATTCTGATGTCCTTTGTGAAAGCAGGAACTGGAATGCCTTGCAGCCCTTAGAGAATATCACCAAGTGTCTGAAGTGCTTCAGTGGATCTCAAGTACCAGTTAGCACAGCAGAAGCTGTATTTAGAATGGTCTTCATATGAGAGAGGCTGCAAGAGTCTTCTAACTTATAACCAAATCATAATTAAGAGAAGTAGACCCTTGCGTAA
>NW_008619392.1:0-7592 GCF_000691845.1 Merops nubicus | reverse complement strand
AGCAGGAAACTACAGAAAACCAGGCACTGGTATGGTTAAATAGTGTTTGACTTCAACGCCAAACACCCACAGAAAACATCATAGAATAAATTATTGAATAGTCAACAGATGAGCTGAATTTTGTATCAATGTATATGGTTTGGATCCTGAAGGTTTTAATGACTGTGAGCTGCAAGACTTTGTAAAATGGAGGAGCAGGTTATGCCTGGAGCAGACTAGTTAAAATACTATGTTTCTATGTATGTATGCACACATTTATGTATGTATGTATGTTCTATTAATTCTAGACATGCTAGAATTAGTAGTCAAAAAATAGCATTAAAAAGATACCTTATTACTGAGATGATCCATTAGTTAAATCACTTATTTTTTATGCTGAGATTAAAACACCACAATGATAGATTTTTTTCCCCCACCTTCATAGATGGGGAAAAAAAGGAGAGAATGAAAGGTATGAATTAAAATACACCTTATTGCTTTTCACTGCTTCCAGCACCATTGCTTTGTTGCTTCTGTATAATATCATCTGATACTGTAGCTTTAATTCATTTTGTAGTTGCAGTTTATCATTCCAGTGGAATGTACGGTGCTTACAAACTTCCATCTTTCTGTTGGAACAAATTCAAAACATTTCCTATTTGTGAAAGAGTCTTATAGAATTGTATATGGATTAAATGTGGGAAACCTCAGCTAGTCCAAGGGACTGGAATGCAAGCAGATAACCGTGTGTCCTTGAAGAGGCTGGAAAGTCCCGAGAAGAGCGGAGTAAACAAGCAGTTACAGCAGAGGAAAGTTGTCCGATCATGAACTGTTGATCCATGACTGAACCAATCATATATAGACACGCGTGTTTAAGAAAAGATATAAAAGGGCTTGTTAGAACAATAAAAGTGTCTGCTTGCTCACAAGCTTCTGTGTCGTGTCCGTCTCAACAATGACACTTCGTGACCCCAACGTGATCATGAGCAATTGGCAGAGCCGGGGAGACGGAGCCCAGCACAGCAGAGAGCAGCGAGGAGAGCTGCCAGAGCCGGCTTTTAAAGAGACAAGACATCTGGACGGGGTGAGCTGCTGGAAACATGGGTACGTCATTAAGTAAGGAAGATGGAGGGTTTTGAGCCTGGTCTGTGCAGTTTGCTGCCACGGAATAACCGTGTGTCCTTGAAGAGGCTGGAAAGTCCCGAGAAGAGCGGAGTAAACAAGCAGTTACAGCAGAGGAAAGTTGTCCGATCATGAACTGTTGATCCATGACTGAACCAATCATATATAGACACGCGTGTTTAAGAAAAGATATAAAAGGGCTTGTTAGAACAATAAAAGTGTCTGCTTGCTCACAAGCTTCTGTGTCGTGTCCGTCTCAACAATGACACTTCGTGACCCCAACGTGATCATGAGCAATTGGCAGAGCCGGGGAGACGGAGCCCAGCACAGCAGAGAGCAGCGAGGAGAGCTGCCAGAGCCGGCTTTTAAAGAGACAAGACATCTGGACGGGGTGAGCTGCTGGAAACATGGGTACGTCATTAAGTAAGGAAGATGGAGGGTTTTGAGCCTGGTCTGTGCAGTTTGCTGCCACGGATGTCGCCCGTATCGGGATTTTAAGAGGTGACTGAGAGGTTGTACCGGTGGCAACGCTCAGCTGAACTACAAAAGCTGCTACAGACCTTTCTGCCGGACAGAGTGAGCAGCTGAGAACAAAAATGAAAGGAGCTAATATAACAGCAGAAGAAGCCTCTTCAGGGATATATGGTTATCTGCTGGCATTCCGATCCCTCAGACCAGCCGAGGTTTCCCACAACTAAATAATAATTATTTTTTTTAATATGCAGTGATGGGCTGCAAATTGTGAAAAATAAAAACATAGGATTTGATATAACATAATCTTATACCTGGTTGTTTTCATAATTCCACAGTGCAGATATTATTTTTAGCAAATAACAGACTTTCTCTTTTCCCCCTCTTCTGGCTTTCTAGATGCACACTCAAATCCCTTAAACATACACAAAGCTAAGACAGCCCTAATGGCTCAATAGTTGGACTTGATGATCTTGAAGGTCCCTTCCAAACTAAAGGATTCTATGATTCTAAGACCACTTTTCTTGCACACATTTGTATTGCACTCACTTCTACCATTTTCAATCTATCTGGTGTCTTCCTTTTCCCCCAGCCCAATTTCACATTTCTTGGACTGATTGATTGTCAGTATTCTGTCACACTGTCTTTTCCAGTAGTACAATTCTCCAATATCTCTTTTTTTCCTCCACTGTTCTTATCAACCTTTATCTTTCAATTTGTCAGCTTTTCATGCAGAAGCCTTCACAGGTCTTTTCCTATACTATTTCAAATGCAGACCTGCCAAGTGGAACATCAAAAACTCATACTGCAAACTGGATTCAACTGATTGTTGGGGGTTCAGGTTTAATATTTTCGGTACAAAACCCCTAATAACTGGAGGTTTTCATAATCGGGGTGGAGATACACACTTTATTTAAAACGAAATGTGTACTTGTGCACTCTAAAATTATTATTTGCTAGCTAGTTTAGCTTTTACTAGTTATTAAGAGTGTTTGACCCTAAGATCTTATTTCAGTTGCTTGTAACTTTGCCACCTTTGAAACTTTTGACCTGATGTTACTGGCTGGGCATCTTCTACCCACTGTCTCAGTTATGGACAACTTCTACCAGCATAACGCTGCTGTTTCTGGAACAGAGATTGAGAATACCCTGCAGGTACTTTGGGGGCTTTTTCTTTGAAATACTCAAAAGCTTTCATGATTGCGAGAAGAGATTTGATATTTGTTTGGAGGTTTGGAACTCATGATGGTGGTGAAAACTGCGTAAATTTGGTCTTGGATATAAGTCACTTTATATGTGCCAGGACGCTGAGAGCACTAAAAGACCTTGATGGCCCTGACAAGCCTCACCTAGGGCCTCCACCCCACACCCTCTGCCCATGGCCTCAATGGCTGTATTTAAGCTTCACATCCCTATGTCTTCTCCTTGAAGACCTCCTTCCATGATCTGGACCTGTGGCTGCAAACTGTTTTCCTGGCTTGACCTTAGCCCTGCTTCATTTCTGTAGACCTGCCTGATGATTCCTGGACCTGATCCTGACTCTGACCTGCAGATTGACTGAATGGCTTGACCTTGGATCTGCATCATTGCCAAGATATTTCCGTATGATCTGTATTCTTGGTTGGACTGGGACACCCTCTCCTGCTCTGCCCTGCTCACCTTGCTCAGGTCCTGTGAGACTGGGTCCTGGCTGTTGAGGACCCTGACCTGCTGGCAGTGTGACTCGCCCTTGGTTTGCTCTTTCTTAAGGAGCAGTTCCCTGGCAATGTGTATGGTATTTGTGTGCTGAGTGTTTTCTTGGGTTTAGCTACCGAAGTATTTGGAAACTTCATTTGTTACTGAGTGTATAGGGGGGAAACCACAACCTCACAAACTCGCTTAGTTTTACAGACTAACTGCCTATGTTCAATCCTGGGACTTGGAAACTCTGAAGGTCTCTTCCTGTAACAGTTTCTTCCATTTTGCCTAAACCAAGGCAGATCAAGGCACCAAACCTGATTGGAACTCTCAGGTCCACAGTTACTTTCCTGCTAGTGTCCACAAGGAAAAATGAAATGCATCTTAGTTGGACTTGAAAGGAAGGAAAAATTTGTGACTTGCTAGTGTTGGAAAGCATGATCAGATGCCAGTGGAACAGGGAGACACCTGAGAAGCACCACAGAATGCTAACTATTTGGTAGATCAGACACAGACAGTCCAAACCTGTCATCCACCATTTGTAAAAACCTCTTATTCTCATTTCCCTCTCACAAAAGATAATCTCAACCATTCCTTTATGATAGTCCATGATGCTATGACTGGGCAGCATCTGACCCAGACTACTGTCTCTGGACCCAACCCCAAGCTGCATTTCTGGTTTGACCTCAGACCTGCCTCATCACCACAGATTTGTCTGCTCTCTTCTGGGCTGACCCCAATTCCCACTCCTGGGCTGCTCTACTCATAGTCCTCAGTGGCTAGGGGATGAGGCCTTGACATGCTGGGCTCCCAGGCCACAGGGAGGAGTTGGCCCTTGCTGCTTCCCTGTGCTGTGAGTACAGCTTTCACCACCACCAAAACAGCAACAGAGAGTAGTCAGGATTACAACCAGACTTTGCAGCATCTCATGATGCTGTCCTCCTCTCTGCTGAAGGGACGTGAGATGGTGAACGCTAAGAGTGTTCACCCATGGAAGCACATTTGATCTTCAGCCAGGTTTTGAAATGTAACAGCCTCTCTGCAATAATATTCTGCTTATACATTAATTGTTCATTTTTGTGCAACTGTAAAGAGAGAGCGCTGAAAGTAGTTAAAACAGAGACTTCCGTGCTGTGGCAATAACTGCATGCTCTTGAATACCACTGGCATCAGACTTAATTCTTAGACATTATAATTACGTGAGGGTTCATTCTCTGCGAGTTTGTTCTCACTTGTCTTCTCTACTTAATTTACATTACAATATTTTGTACTTTTCTTCTCGGCTTCAATAGGAATATTGTATTAGGCAAGTAGGTGATGAGATTCTGCTCTCTGTTCTGGATAGTGTAATTCCACAAATTCTGGTCAAGATACTAGGATGGTAACTTAATGGTAAACTCTAATTTAACCATATTCAGAATTAAATGTGTCTAGTTAAAAAAAAAATAAATTATTGTCTCCAGATGTTATTTTGTCAGAATGGAAGTTAATATGTTGCTCTAGTTTCTATCTCATGTTTGCATTTCAGAGCCTTAACTTCTTAATAATGATTTTATTCTTTTCATCCCAATGTTAGCAGGTAACTCAGGTAGGAAATTAATAAGAGCTGTGCAGCAAACAAAAGGCATTTACAGGCCTGGTAAGCAGGGAAGCTACCCTTTGAACATAAATGTCTGCATTATCTTTATTGATAAACAAAGAAAAAACTATTTCTACCAATTAACTACCTGTGAATAGTTTTGAAAACAAAGAGCTCTTGGTAAATAATAATTTGATATATGTTATTTTTAATTTATGTAATCTGTGCTTCTTTAGGAGTTTAGTCACCCATAAAGCAATTCATGTTGAAACGTCACATGAATAGCATAGTTTAGTAAGCAGTTGCTAAAAGAAAGTAGTCAGAGCTGGATCATATTCTATGTAAAAGCTTTCCGTTAACTGAATGATAACATGAAACAGGGCAGACCAAAGTAAGGACTACAAGTAAGAGGAGGAAATACTCCATGTTGTAGGAAACACCCATAGAGCATATACACTCATATCCTGACCACTAGCATACACACATACACAGTTCTCCTCAGTCTGTACTCAACAACAACATAACACTGTTTAGGCATTTTGAGTTAGCAAATTCACCTATACTATGCCTACTTCACTAAAATTCATGGTTTACTTGCATTCTGTTTTTCATACCTTTCCTCTTAGTTCCCACAGGTTTTTCCCATCATCAAAACATTACCAACCATACGATTAATGTGTAATGTCTGAATCTGAGTTTCAACTTCTTGTCCTACTGCTTTTGTGACAGACCAAGTGTGCCCTTGACATAAAAAGGAAGTCAAGAATAATACTCAATACAGTAATATTTTGTCCATTTAACTTAGTTTTGATACTATACTCCACTTCTACTTTCGTATGTTAATATATACTATTGTTTATATTATTGTGGAGCTCTTGCAATGAGTTTACAAAATTTTTCATTCATAATGAATTTAAATTACAGCTCTAAGAAAACAACATGAAAAAGACATCTTTGTCACCTTTCGTTGAAATCCAGGAGTCTCCTGAGCTTCCTCTTCTGTACTGCATTTTTTGCTGCCTACCATCTTTGGTACTGTGCTTCTCTTGCACTTTTCTCTGCAGCTATCACACCTTCCTTGGGAGAACCTTGAGTGGCTCTGAACTGCACAGCAGAATTCCCACTTCTTGTACTTAAAAGACAGTTGAGCAAAGGTCATACCAAGTTGTTCTTGTAGGACTGCCCCACAGGAGGTCAAACATCAGCTCAGACTAATCTGCTGGGATAAAGCCATTCAGCAGAGGAAGTCCCAGATCTTGCTAGGTTATTTTTCTCTTCCAAAGCAAAGCACATCCCCTGCCCTCCTCTTCCCCACTCTGCCCTCGCAGCATTTAAATGTGCTTGTTCTGCTGTGCTGCAGGAAACAGATGCCTTCTTGTTACAGCCAGAGATGAATGGCAGGACTGAACCAGCATTCATGAAAAAGGCTTTTGTTTGGTCTGCGCTGTCCCACAGTGGAGCTATGGCAACAATTGCAGTTTGGGAAATTAACTGTATCAGTGTGTGCTGGCTCAAATCATGGCACCACCTGAATGACAAAAGTACTGCTGTTTGTACGACAGCTGACAAAGTGGGTTGCTTTATTTTAGTCAAAAGCATTAAAATCCAGTCAACACAAAATTCCAAAGTGTGTGAAAGGCAGGCATATGTGGGATGCAGCATCACTCTATTTTTATTCAAACTGAAGAATTCTGTGACATTGTTTTATGAATTTCTTTCTTTCACAGCTTGAAAAATGGAGTAACTTCTGAATCTGGACCCCACAACATGCTTGGTGATGTGATCTTGCTTTGTGCATGAGTTTAAAAATAAAAAAAAAGAAGACATAAACCTGAAAGTGGATACATTGCACTCCATGAAAGGTCAGCTGTAGGTCGGACAGGCATTTTTCCTATAGCTGTCAGGGTTTCCAGGGATGCAGGTTTGCTGCTGCAGGGGCTAACCTAATAAGCAGCCATTGCCAGGAGAGGTGGTTTCATTCCCTGGGTGCCTGGCAGCTGACACTCTGGCTGTCAGGGTGGCCAGTCACTTTCAGTACCAGAGAGCTGCTATAGAGTTGGGGTGGTTCTTTTGCTTTTATCTAACTCTAGGTCCAGCAGTGAGAGGTAGTGTTGTGCTAGCAACTGTGTAGATAAGTTAGAAGGATCAACGTCTGATGGGTTTTTTATTTCTCCCTTACCAATGCAAAGGAGTCCTTGTGAAGAAGAAAAATTCTTCCAGTTTCAGAACCATAAAAATTCTTTCTTAGATGACTGAGAAGAGTCAGTATATCAGGGTCACATAATACTAGCTGATGCTCTTGCAGCAGCATATCAGCCACAAGGACACAGTCCTGCTTGCTCTCAACTGGTTCTGAAGTGTTGGTGCTACCTGCCTTTGCAAGAAGCTGGAGTCAGTGCCTCTATATTCTCATGAGAACCAAATACTGCTCCAGAAAGCTCTGCAAATGAAGGTGGTAAGCTCTTTGGGTAGTGATTGGTCAACATGGATGTTTTTGGAAAAAAAGATCATTTCATCTGTGGTGAAACAGCACAAACTCCACTAGTTTCCCTGTGTTACTTAATGAAGGCATGGGCACAGAGATCTAACCCATTTTAGAGGAGTGCTTCAGTTGTCTTAACTGAGGCCTTTAAAAAATTTCCAAATATACTTGAAGCTGAAATCTATCTATTTCTGGACACAGTTCTTACTCCTCAGGTGAAGGCTGGCATGTTAATACTCTCAACATATGTGAGTTGAAGTGCAAGGTCCTGCATCTGGGTCG
>NW_008619391.1:9650-11986 GCF_000691845.1 Merops nubicus | reverse complement strand
TTTTTGTTGGGCCTGGTCATTGGGAAAGCAGGTGTGTGTATTGATTACTATAAGATTATATAAGAAGTATCTACTGTTGTCACAGGAGATAAAATGGGCCTGCATAATAATGAAAGGGATGAAAGAAGAGAAAGAAATTGCCAGAAAAATTTATTAACTCATGCCCCTGTATGAGGAACCATTCATGAACAGGGCATCAGAAAGCACACTGCAGTTAAGATGAATTTTTTTTTTTTAGGCTATAATCATCCTGCTACAGAATAAACAGCAAATGACCTAGTATTTCATGTGATATTTTAATCTTGAACTATGAGAGCAACACAATTTAAGAGGGAATTCAAGCTATTTGTAATATGTTGATATTGTTTTCTTTTAAAATACTGGACACATATATTTCTTTTCCAACTATTCAGTGCAATTCTAAAACTGCATTTTATGCCCTTTGATTTTATTGTAGACTGTTGCAGATGGAGTCATGTGCCTCACTTGTAAGAGACAAGTAACAATATGTTTATTGACGTAAACCAGCAATTTAACAGTCTGATAGTAAATGCGACAGTGGTTTAATGAGATTCAATGGCAAGGGACACTTGATTATTTACTGCATAGAGGACAGGGTCAGACAAAACTGTCAGGGAGACCTTCCCATTGACTCATGGAGGTCAGAAAGGACCCCCTTGTGTTCTCAACTCCTCAGAGAGGCATTCAGGTGCAGCTGGGTCCAGACTCAGTCTCAGACTTGGTCAACAGTTTGTCTAAAGGATTAGATGCTCTTTTGCTGAATGGAGGGTTTCCAAATATAAACACACTCCAGTTTAATACATATGTAAAAGCATATTAATTTTTATATACACACATTATAGTAATAATTAAAAAGCAAAGTAGAATAGTGATGCACCAGTTTATTACAGTAAAGCAATGCAGTGATTAAGAGAAGGATACATCACCACTTACACCATCATCTGGGTTCACACTCCAGCTCTGAAGCCCTGCGGCAGCTTGCCCCTGAAGATCCTCTGTAATTGGGAAGGTCCTATGTGGTGCATTCACCTGTAGATGAGGCTTCAGGAGTCAGTCCAAATGTCTTCCACTTTTTATACTAAGTAACAAATGTTTCCATATATCTTTTCAGCGCAATTCAGTGTGAAGACGTAAACTGTTATGCTCCCATTGTCAATCTTGCCAGGGACATTGGCCAGATGTGACCAAGAAGTGTACATCATCCAGTCAGCACACAATAAAATATTGTCCGGATGTTCACATAGTAGCATGAACATCTAGACAATGTTTAACTATTTACAGAGTTAGATAATTAGAAAAGCAGTAATCAATCTTAATCATATAAATCATATAATCTCTATATTAGAGAGTGTTTTAATTGCATGGAGGTCAACAAGTGTGATGGACTGATTGAATGTTTATGCATAAAGTTAAGGCAGGCCAACAAGGCAGATATCCTCTTGGGAGTCTATTATAGACCACCCAACCAGGATGAAGAGGTTGATGAGTTGTTCTATAGCCAACTGGCAGATGCTGCAAAATTGCAAGCCCTTGTTCTTGTGGGGGACCTCAACTTACCACACATCTGCTGGAAATATAGCCCAGCAGAGAGGAAACAGTCCAGGAGGTTCCTGTAGTGTGTGGAAGATAACTTCCTAACTCAGATGGTGAAGGAGCCCACCAGGGCAGGTTCCTTGCTGGGCTTGTTTGCAAACAGAGAAGGACTGGTGGGTGATGTGGTTGGAGGCTGTCTTGGGCTCAGGAACCATGAAAAGATAGATTTCTCAATACTTGGCCAAGTAAGGAGGAGAGGCAGCAAAACTATTACCATGAACTTCCAAAGGGTGGACTTTAACCTGTTTCCAACACTGGTTGAGGAAGTCCCTTGGGACACAGTCCTAGAGAGCAAAGGGGTCCAGGAAGGCTGGACCTTTTTCAAGAAAATACTCTTAGGATCACAGGAGTAGGCTGTCCCCATGTGTTGTAAGACAAACTGGCAGGGAAAACAACCAGTGTGGCTGAACAGGGAGCTTTTGCTGGAGCTTAGGAGGAAGAGGAGAGTCTATAACCTTTGGAAGAAGGGGCAGGCTACTCAGGAAGAGTATAGGGATTTAGGTCATGTAGAAAGAACATTAGGGGGGCAAAAACTCAGCTGGAACTCAGCCTGGCCACCTCTGCAAGGGATAATAAGTGCTTTTACAAATATATTAACAATATAAAAAGGACCAGGGAGAATCCCCATCCTTTATTGGATACGAGGGGGGGACATTGTTACCAAGGATAAGGAAAAGGCTGAGGTACTGAATGGCGCCTTCGACAGGGTCAGGGCGTTGGGG
>NW_008619391.1:0-9361 GCF_000691845.1 Merops nubicus | reverse complement strand
GATCTAGTTGGAGATGTCCCTGCTTATGGTGGGGGGGTTGGACTAGATGACCTTTAGAGGTCCTTTCCAGCCCAGACATTCTATGATTCTTTGCATCAGTCTTTAACAGTTGGTACAGTTATACTCAGTATTCAGACCCCTGAGCTGGAAGAAAGGGATGGAGATCAGAATGATCCCCTCATAATCCAGAAAATAGCAGTGAAGGACCCGCTAAGGCAATTGGACACCCATAAGTACATGGGCTGGGATGAGATCCACCTGAGAGTGCTGGCGGAGGAACTTGCCAAGCCTCTCTCCATCATTTACCAGCAGTCCTGGTTAACAGGGGAGGTCCTGGAAGGCTGGAGATTTGCCAATATGATGCCCCCATCTACAAGAAGGGCAGGGAGGAGGATCCGGGGAACTACAGGCCTGTCAGCCTGACCTCAGTGCCGGGGAAGATTATGGAACGGTTCATCTTGGAGGTGATCATGTGGCAAGTGCGGGAAAACAGGGGGATTGGGTCCAGCCAACGTGGGTTCATGAAGGGCAAGCTGACTGAACATAAGCCAGCAATGTTCCCAGGTGGCCAAGAAGGCCAATGTCATCCTGGCCTGTATCAGAAATGGTGTGACCAGCAGGAGCAGGAAGGTGATCATGGGAGACCGCACCTTGAGTACTGTGTCCAGTTTTGGGCACCACAGTATAAGAAGGACATGGAGGTGCTGGAGCGGGTCCAGAGAAGGGCAACGAGGTTGGTGAGAGAGCTGGAAAACATGCCTTGTGGGGACTGGCAGAGGGAGCTGGGGTGGTTTGGTCTAGAGAAGAGGAGACTGAGAGGTGACCTTATTGTTCTCTTCTACTACCTAAAAGGAGGTTGTAGTGAGGCTGGTGTTGGTCTCTTCTCCCAAATGACTGATGATAGGATGAAAGGAAATGGCTTCAAGTTGTGCCAGGGGAGGTTTTGATTGGATATTAGGAAGAATTTCTTCACTTAGAGAGTGGTTAGGTATTGGAATGGGCTGCCCAGTGAGGTGGTGGAGTCATCATCCCTGGAGATGTTTAAAAAAAAAGTACATTTAGCACTTGAGGCTATGGTCTAGTGGTTAGGGAAATGTTGGGATGAAGGTTTGACTTGATGATCCTATAGGTCCTTTCCAACCATAGTGATTCTAGGATTCTATAAGCAATAATCAACTATCCTTGTTACATATGTGCTTAATCAATCCCTTATATCACTTAGCTAAGCTTTCAGAATTTCAGTGCACTCATTCCCAGTTCACTTACTATCTGACGCAATAAGAATTCTCTCAACCCCAAGGAGTAACCTTGAGAGGCATCTCCTCTTGCAGGGAGATCCTGGCATGCAGCCTGCTGCCATACAGGATATATCAGTGGGCCCTGGGCTGTCCACTATTTATGGAGTAAAGATAATTGACTTATAGTTATCTTTACATACTGACTACAGATATTAGCTTCTTCCAATTTGAGTTTCACATTGGCCAGTACTGTGGTTAGGTGGATGCATTGTTCACAGTAGCCCTTGGCTATTGTGTTATGTTTCCCCTGACCACATGAAAAGATGCATCCATTACAATCGTTACTGGTGGTTATCTCTTGAACAGGGTTATGGGATATACAGGTCAGGTTGGGGCAAGGGAGCACACCACCATGTAGACCAGTAGTGTGTGTTAATCATGTCAGAAGAACTCTGTAAACTTGAAATGACAAGAGGCAAACCAACATTTCATTCATTATATTTCTGAACTAGAAAAAAGTAAATCCAGACTTACAAGTAGAAGTAAAGCCTAGTATTCGAGCAAGAAAAATTCAAGAAGAGAAGATGAGGAAGCAGTTGCAAAAAGAAGAATACTGGAGAAGGCGAGAAGAGGAAGAACGCTGGAGGATGGAAATGAGGTAATGCATTCTGTTTTATCAATGAATGAGACAAAGTTGCAATTAGATTTAGCTAAAAACACCTCTGCTTTTTTAGTTACTTAATTTGAATACTTGTTTTGGGAATTCTGTACTGTCTTGTTTTAAATTAAGGTGTCATTATCTCTGTGGTTTTATTTGGTTTTGTTTTAGTGCTCAGTCTTCTAAGGAATGTAGACTTACTAGAATTATTTGCTATAAACTCAGGCTCATTTTCAGAATAACCATTAATTTTGGCTACCCTCTAGAGTTCACTGGTATTTGCTCATGATTACTAGAAATGAGTTAGTGAGGGCATCCAAGAATTTATTTAGAAAGGTTGGAAGTATTAACTGCTATATAAAGAGAATGCTTTGATGCACTTCAGACGATATGAAGAGGACATTTACTGGAGGAGAATGGAGGAAGAGCAGCATCACTGGGATGACCGTCGCAGAATACCAGATGGAGGATATTCTCATGGTCCTCCGGGAACTCTAGGCATGCTGGGAGTTAGACCAGGAATATCTCCTCAGCCCCAAGGACCAGCTGTGAGTTTCTTAACTGGGGGGGGGAGGGAAAAAACAAAAAAACCCAAACAAATAAAACCCAACAACTTACCAGGAGGCACAGTTAAGAACTGTAAATTTAGTGCTACTTCAGTTGTCTCCAGTGTTCCTTAATTAAGGATTTGGAAAAGTGAAGAATTCATTATATACTAATGAAACTGTATAGATGGACTTGTCTTCCAAAATAAGGTCACTTATATGACAAAAGGATGCCTTGAAGACAAATATTGTTTGTTCTGAAATACAAGTCGCTCTGGATTTGTGTACTACTTCTTATTTAATTGCATTGTACTTTATCTAATTGTGGACAAATGTATAGATAAAAAGTGGTTGGATAGTCAGTCTCAGAGGATGATGGTCAGTGGTGGGTTGTATTTTATCTGGAGGTCAGTAACAAGTATAGTACCACATGGGTTTATCCTGTCATTTGTCTCATTAGCACTTTATCAATGATCTGAAAGGTGATGGAGTTAAGTGCACACTCGTCAGGTTTGCAGATGATGTGAAACTGAATCTGTTTGGGGTGGGGAGAACAGTTGATACCCTTGACAGCAGGGCTGCCATCCAGAAGGACATAGGCAGAATAGAAGGATGAACCAACAGGAACTTGATGGAATTCTGCAAGGGCAGGTGCCTAATGATTCACTTAGGAAAGTATAACCCTTTGCACTGAGGGGCTGGGGAGTGACAGACTGGGTAGGACCCCTGCTGAAAGGGACTTGTGGTTCTTGGCAGATAGCAAGCTGAACATGAGCCAATCGTGTGCCCTGGCAGCAAGGAAGGCCAACAGCATCCTGGGTGATATTAACAGGAACATAATCGGTAGATATAGGGAAATTATCAGCTTTGATTAAACCTGAACTGCAATACTGCATTCCGTTTGGGGCTTTCCAAGACAAGAAAGATACTGATAAACCATAGCAGGTTCAGTGTGGGGCTACTGGGATGGTCAGAGGTCTGGAGTGAGTGCCCTGCGAGGGATCTGGGCTTGTTCAGCCTGGAGAAAAGATAGCCTTCTAATACCTGTGCATTACAAAGACAGTGGAGCCAGCTGGGCCCTTTACAGTTGTCAGGGGACGAGATACAACCAGCTTAAGCTGAGACAAAAGAGGTTCAGACTGAATACAGGAATTGGATTTATTTTTTTTTCATCCCACTCCTCCCCCCCATGTTGTGCAGCTTCCATCTTTGGTGTTTTTCAAGAACTGACTAGATAAAGCCCTGAGCAACACGATATGGTCCTATAGCTGGCCATGGCTTGCACAGTAGGTTGGACTTAGAGGACCTCCTGGAGTTCCTTCCTATTTGAATTCTTCTGTGATTCTGTGAGAGCAATTATGGGTACTTTATTTTGCATCGGTATGCAAGTATTTCTCAGTTAATGGAAAGACAATAGATATTTATGTTGGGGAGTTACTTTTGATCCTGGGACTTGATATGAAATGTATCAAAAATTAATTACTTTTTCAGACATGATTGGTTGTGACCAGTGTAAGTTAAGGACATTTCAGTTCATGTTTTGCTACATTTCAATATTTTGAGGTTTGGATATTCTGTTTAGCCACGTGTTTGATATTTGGTCATATATAATCTGTGAACTTGGAAGTGTACACAAAATTCAGAAATGTGCTTTTTCATCTGTTTAGCCTCTACGTCGACCTGACTCCTCTGATGACCGGTATGTGATGACCAAACATGCAGCTATATATCCAACAGAGGAAGAACTTCAAGCAGTTCAAAAAATTGTTTCTATTACTGAGCGTGCTTTGAAACTTGTTTCTGACAATATGACTGACCATGAAAAAAGCAAGAACAAAGAGGGAGATGACAAAAAAGATGGCAGTAAAGACAGGTATTTATTTTCTTTTAAAGGATTCTGTTTTCTTTATGTTTTCATATGTCACATGTCACTATGACCTCGAGTATATAGAATGCTCCTATTTAATTTCATTTTTCTCTCTTCAGGATTAGTTTTGGGCTTTATATTATTTTAAATGCAACTTTTAACTATAATTCACAGAACTTTGAAAGGAGTTTTACGGGTAGGCGTTTTGGCTAAAGGTTTGCTACTCCGTGGAGACCGAAATGTCAGTCTTGTTTTGTTATGTGCTGAGAAGCCTTCAAAGATGTTACTCAGTTGTATTGCTGAAAGTCTTCCCAAACAACTTGCAGTAAGTAGTGTTTAGATTTTTGGATTTGTATTTCTTTAAAGGTACTGCAAAAATTTGTCCTCAAGTCAAATGTCTGCAAGGCAAACTGTGCTGCATTTCATAGTTCAGGTTCAGTTTCTTTTCATTTTATGAGTGTCTCTGAATTCAAGGACTATGCTGCATGTTTTGGTCTCTCTATATTGTGTCCATACAAGTGTCTAGATGTTTATGCTAGTGGTGTAGTATCAATCATCATTTAATACATTTTATTTAACTGATAAATAGAAATGAGCAGAAGAAAGGCTATTATTGATTTACCAGCAGTGACAGAGTTAACTTGTGCAGTGTTACAGGAAGCTTGTGTTGCCTGAAGGTCAAAGTTCTCCATTGATGCCAGTCTGTACTTGTGTCTTATTTCCAATTTGCATGGGTCAGTGCTTTGTAGTCCCACGATTAGTTAAATCTTGTGTGTGTGGGGTTTGGTTTTGGTAATTAACCTCACCAACAAAAAATGATAAAGAACCCTGAAACCCACAAAAAAAAAAGTTGTAAGAAGCAGTTCTGAATAACCACCTTGTTGCTATTAAATCCCTATTAAAACCCTCCGGTGTTTATCTTGACTTTTGCTCTTCTCGGAGGATGTTGTAACAGCAAAGTATAGAATGTGCCTAGCAGTACCCATCCTGTAAACTGCAAGCTTGAAGAAGCACCACTGCATCTTTGTGCTTTTTAAAAGCTCCTATGTTCCAATGAGAAACATATCCAACTGGCACTTAAAGAAAAGCCTCATTGCCATTTAATATCAAACACTGTCAAGTTTCTTTTTATGCAATTTACTTAGTATATGAATTTCCTTTATGAATAGTTTTTTTGTTTTGCATACTGCTGTGTATTTTAATTTATGATTTGGAAACAGCCTTATTAATAATAAGACAGAAACATAATTATATGAAGCGGATGCCTCTGTATTCAAAGAGACAATAGCATACACAATTAAGATAGATTGTGTGTGTGTATATATGGGCTTGCATACTATGTCAAAATGAGTTATTCTTCCCCATGCTTTTCTTGGCCATATGTTGATAGAAATCTGTTTCTTAATATTTAGGTAATAAGTCCTGAGAAATATGATATCAAGTGTGCAGTCCCAGAAGCAGCAATAATTTTAAATTCATGTGTGGAACCCAAAATGCAAGTTACTATCACACTGACATCTCCAGTCATTCGGGAGGAGAACATGAAAGATGGAGGTTGGGAAGTTGTTAAAGATGTTACTTCTTTCTCACCTATTTTTGTTAATTCTGTTTAAGATGGCATTAAGGTCCTAGAAGGCAACATGCTGGCACAACTAATGTATTTGATCAAAACCTGTTTTTTTCAAAAACCAACCTCTGTAGAGAACAGTTGGTTTAAATAAATGCCAATGCAATGCATTTAACTTTTAAAAATTCTAACTTTATGTCCAACCTCAGCTTTCTGGAAAAGGTAAAATAATTGACTTTTTTTTCCCCCTCTTATAAAATTATGTGGAAAACAAAGTATTTTATAGCAAATGGCTATAAACTGGCTTTCTAGAGCAGTCTTGCTCTAAGAGAAAGATTGTATGGTTTCAGAAAAATCACAGGGTTTTGCCTTTAAAACTGGACCAGTATTACTATCACTTACACATTCCAAATAGCACTGCCACTTAAAATGCACTTTTAAAATACTTTTGATGTTAACAGTGCTTCTAACTTGAAAAGACGATGTGGATTTTTTTTTCCAGCTCTCTGAGGTTGCTTTTTGGTCTGGAGTGCTTTTTGAGTATATTTAGTCTCCTGGTAGTACAGTTGGTCTTCTATCCAACTGGCAGACCCAGACTAGTACAATAAGAAATGGTTTTGTTGTTGAGCTGAAGCAGAAGGTGGAGCTTGTAAATCAAATTACATTTCTGAAGTTCACGGTTTCTCTGGTGCCAGCAGTGTTGCTTTAGGGTCTGTTATGTAACACTTTCAAAGCTCTAAAAGCTTTTAAGCCAACAAGCATGATTGTTTGCACATTGTTTCTTTTTGTTTGTGGGTCAGATAAAATTAACTTTTGTTTCCTTTTAATCCTGTATTCTCCATAGTTGAAAGATAATGGCAAAGAGGGTTTTGGTGTTTGACAGTGAACCTACAGATAGCCTCGGATTTCCTATCTTAACACTTATACAATTTTTTTTCAGCTTGCATATATGTATACACGCACTTGTGTATATACATAATTAAGCCACAGAGGCTTTTTAATTTCATTTCAACAAGCGTCCTCTAAAACACTTGAGGCTTTTATATTGAATTAGTAAATGTTCTATAGCTATGACTAGGGCATTGTAAGCATGCTATTTTAACAAAGTCGTCCTACATAAACGGAAAAATTTCAAGATGCATTCTCTAGTTTGGATGACTTCTGAAGAGTCTTTGAGTGCTTTGTATGTGATTTTTAAGCTGTGCGCATTATTCCTAGCTATAAAGGCTTTGTACATATACTGTCACACCGAACCAGTTCTACTTTGTGTTTTGACAATCTTACAAAGTAAGAACAAGAGTTACAAAGTATAACTCTTGGTTTGTCTGTGCTGAATCAGGCTTCATATATTATTTAAATTCATAAAGAATGCTTGAACTTAAAACATTTGATTATTAAATTATGGTAACCATTAAATGAAATTAACATTAAACACCATTTTTATTTCTTAATGTACTGTGCACAAGTGCAATATTGACTCCTGCCACAATACTTAATTTCAATTTTCTGGCCTAAAAATCTGTGTTGTAAGCTAAGAGATTGATTGTAATAATTAAAAAATTATTTTCTTTTTAATTTCTGCCACCTAAAGGAAACATCTGTATTTTTGTCTGACCCACGTGAGTTAAAATTATCATTGTGAATATATTCACTGCTGAATGCAGTACTGCTCCTAGGCAAGCAAAATCAAATTGGATTTTTCTTCAAGACACTGAGCAGTATAAACCACATTTGCAGAAAAGTTAAATTTTGAAATGAGAGAAAATAGAAGACTGAGTTGCAAATTATTGCAGTAAAGAAGGCATTATGAAGACTGCTTATCTGCTGCAGAATAATAGTATGTGTTTGTGTTTTTTTCTTACTGCAGCTTCTCATGCTCTGTGTCTTACAATGGTTTAAAGTTGTTTTGGTTTGGTTTTTATTTTTAGTCTCCTCGGGGAGCTAGTTCAGGTGATAAGGAACACTTTACCAGAAGAACCAGTTTGAGTAAAGATGAGACTGAGACTTGTTTATAGAGTAGACTCATGTTTGATGTGTAATAATGCCATTACATGATAAAAGGCTAAAAAAAAAAAAGTGAAATAAAATTAACCGCATAGCTACTGTTCCTTACAGTATTGTGCATTTAACAGTTTACCAAATCATAGATTTAAAGTGCTCTAACCCCTGCTGTGGAATCTTTCCTTCAGCAAACTAAGTGTACATACTTAAACATGTATGTGTGCACATGTCCTTTTTTCATCCTTAGCTAACAGCCCTGGTCCAAAGCCGAGTAGCCGAGGGACTTGGCTCCTGTCAGGGGTTGCTGCCAAGACATCGGAAGGATTTTTGACCAAGGTTTTCTAAAGCTCGGTGTCACCCCTGCCATGCTTTACAAAGGAGGGGGTTTGGATGCATAGTCCTAGCATCTACTGTTACTCTGTTTTTTGTTGTTTTTTTTTTTCTTTTTGTCTTTCTCTCTCCTGGAATTAAGCAGCATCCACACTAATCTTGAAATAGTTGACTGGGTAAAATGTGTTTCACATAATAAAACCAAAATGGATATACCTGTTAACTTTTAATGAAGAGGTAGTGTGGACACAGCATGTCTAACTGAAGATTAACCCCTTATCTTTAGGCTAGTAATAAATTAAGTTATATAGGGTAAAAATTCATGCTTCTGCTCAGTGAATTAATTGCTTTTTTTGTCTTAGCCTAAAAAAGTGGTAGGTTAGGTATCTGAATTTATTTAAATAGTCTTTAAAGGGGTTAATCCTAAAATGTATAACAAATGGAAGAATCCACAGATTAACTATCACAAGAGTTTCCTTGATGCATTTCTTTTAGCCAACGTATTCTGAGTGCAATATGTGCTTTGCAAATTCTGACTCGGTCTTTTTAATTTTCAAGACTATTCATATTTTATATATATTAGTAGCACATTAGCCATGGTTTGGGGTCAGGGCTGCCCCCAAATGGATAAAATACACTCTCTGTTAATCCCTCTTCCCCCTCAAAAGGAAAAAGAAAGGGAATAAGGGAGAGACTTACCGATTAGAAAAGGAAAACAGCTTTAATACTACCCATAATAATACTAGTAATAGTGATAATAAAATGGAATATGTAGAAATATATACAAAACCAGTATTGAAGCCAACTCCCCCTCGATGGCAATATGTCACTCTCACCCCTGGCTGTGGAGCAGTCCTAGGCTGGACACAGACACAAATGGCAACTGGGTACAGGACCTGGATTCTGGAACTCAGTTCAGGAACACAGGACTCTGGATCAAAGGCAGAATGGATGAAGTCCTCCTCGGATTCCGGCCACTACAGAAGACACAGTAAAAGCCAGGAAGAAGGCGGAAGGGTGAAGCAGACAGTCTGCTAAAACATGCTGCTAACTTCAGACAGTGCAGTTAATTAGAAGAGCTTTAGCTGAAAAATTAAATCATTGAACAGAACCAACTCTTTTCTACCCCAAACCAGAACATTCCACCCCTTATTC
>NW_008619390.1:10107-10551 GCF_000691845.1 Merops nubicus | reverse complement strand
TTGCTCCTCCTGCTGCTTAGCCCTGCCCAAATTCACCTGCCGGGTTCACCTGCCCGTGCTGGAGCTCTGCCATGGGGTGGGAGGTGGTGGGGGTTTCATTCTGCCCCCTGCCTCAGGCATGGCTGCCAGCACGGAGTGTCCGTCCCCATGGGGAGCATCCAGGGTGCTTGGCACCCCTCTGGCACTTGGTGGGCCAGCTGCCATCTCCTCACCAGGCAGGCATGGGCCTGGCTCAGGGTGTGGTGCTTGGGTGCCAGGGCTGGTGGGCTGCACAGTGCCAGCTCGGGCAGGACAGCGATGCCAATGGCAGGGAGCTGGGTTGGCCATCCCCAGGGGATGGTGCCAGGAGGCCGTGGTGTTGGCCATAGTACTGTAGAATCATTAAGGCTGGAAAAGACCTCTGAGATCATCAAGTCCAACCATCAACCCAACACCACCATGGCC
>NW_008619390.1:8869-10048 GCF_000691845.1 Merops nubicus | reverse complement strand
GGTATCTGAACCCCTCCAGGGCTGGGGACTCCAGCACCTCCCTGGGCAGCCTGGGCCAATCCCTCACCACTCTGCCAGGAAAGAAAGATCTTCCTCATATCCATGCCCATGATGCCCATGGTGCCGATGGGCAGCACCATTTCTGGGGTGCATGTGACCTCTTTGGGGGTGTCACTGGTGACTGTTCCACGCCACTGCCACCCCTGCACCACATCCCCCAGGTGAGGCTCCGTCGGGGCTGTCGGCAGCCCTCTGGAATATTTCCTCCAACACTGGGAATTTAGTTTGTGTGTGAGAAGTAAATCAGCATCAATTAACCCCCGGAGCCGTCCTCCTGTAGCCGTCTGAGCCTCGTTACTGGCCCTGTGGCCACTTCCTCCTTCCCCAGTGTGCAGATATCCCCCTGGTAACAGGCTCATTAACTGGCTGCCCCAGCAGCCCGGCCAGACCCTGGTGCCCCCCGGCTCCTGGGCAGGGGGCTGGGGGTTTGTGGTTTTGCCCGGTGAGGTGGGGACAGCAGGGAGGGGTGGCAGCTTAGGGACAGTGGTGTGGGGACAGCGGGCAGGGGCAGGGGTGTGGCAGGGACAGGAGCAGGGCAGTGGGACCCCCTCATGTGTTCTCCCCAGCTCTTGCCAGGACCTTGTGCAGTCCTGCTCTTGCCTGAGGTGCTCGCTTCCCCCACCCTGGGCTCTCCTCGGGGCACTCGGGGGGATGTCCACCCCCCCTGCACCCCGAGACCCATCCCAAGGCTGGAGGGACATGCTGCTGGGGTGCTGCTGGTGGTGGGGATCAGCAGGGTGCCCCACATCCTGCCAAGGGCACTTCTGTGCCCAGCTCCTGGTCCATCAGCACCCTGCCACTGTGCTGAGCACGGCCTGGTCTGTCTGACAGGTCTGTCCTGTCTAAAGGACATGGGAACACTCCCAGCTCAGCATCATCATCATCACCATCCCACCCACCACCATCATCATCATCATCCCCATCATCATCATCATCATCGCTGCCAGATGCAAATTGATAGTCAAGTCACTCATCCAAACAATGGGTCCGGCTAATCCTTTTACAATGGGACTAATTGCTAATCAGACCGATTTCACACTGCCTGTTCCCCTGACAATGAGGCTCCGTGGAGAAGAGCTCCTAGGGGGGGGGGGGAGGAGGCTCCGTGGGTGCCCACGT
>NW_008619390.1:7819-8658 GCF_000691845.1 Merops nubicus | reverse complement strand
AGCATCCCCTGTCCCTCGGCAGAGCTGTGGGGGCAAGGGCTGGTGCTTGACGTGCTGGGTCTCATTCCCTGGCGTGGTCTGGATGTGTGCTGGGGTCCAGTGCTCCTCACCCTGTGCTGTGTGGGCACCGTGGGGCTGCTGGGAGCATTCCTCTGCTGTGGTGAGGGGCCTGAGCCATTGGAGTGGGGTGGGCAAGGAGAGGGAGCCACGGGGCCAGGCTGGGGGGAGGAGGGAGACACAGTAAAGGTGCAGGACGTGGCCAGCCCTGCAGAAGTGTGGGCTGCTGTGAGAAGTGGTGCAGGTCTCCAGGTCACAGGGCAGAGAGAGGCAGAGCATGGGGACCCTGAGACTGGCACCAGCTCCCCCTGCACCCTGCCAAAACCTGCCAGACCCCAGTGCACAGCCCTGCCAAGGAGGGACGTTTTGCCAGCCCTGTTGACCCCAAGGCATCACCACACTGCCCGGGGCTGGCCAGGAGCTGAGCCCCACATTTCAGGCTGTGTGATCCTGCTCTGGTCCCCACCAGCCTGGCGCTGGGTGCTGTGGGATGCTGGGTGCTGTGGGATGCTGGGTGCTGTGGGGGGCTGCCCGGGGGGGCTGCCCAAGGGCTGCTGGTGTGCTGGTGGGTGAAGTAGGTCCTTGCTGGCATGGTGTTAATAAGCTGCCAGCCCAGCCCTGTGCAGCCCACAGCCCTGCACCTTGCACCCCGAGCCACGGCCAGGGAGCGTGTCGGGGTGCTAATGAGGAAAGAGCTGGGCTCCAGAGCCTTGCACTTAATTGCTGCTGTCTTTGGGCTCTTAATGAAGCTCTGCTGCAGAAGAGGCAGCAGCTGCCCCTTC
>NW_008619390.1:3955-7686 GCF_000691845.1 Merops nubicus | reverse complement strand
AGGAGATCAGTACCGTGCTGAATGTCACCCCATGACATCCCCAACCCCCCCAACCCCTCTCTCCATGCTCTTGGTGGCAGCTCGGTCCCAGCCCTGGAGGGCTGCAGCACCTCCTGCCTCCCGGGCTGAGCAGACCCAGGGAGCACTGACAGGGATGGAACAGGGCTAGATAAGGGATCCCAAATCCTGCCAGGGGGCCCAGCAGGAGCTGGACATCACCCCACAAGCCCTGCTCGGGCATCCCCTGCTCCCTGGCTGATGTGGGGCAGGGGGTGAGGTGGAACCACGGAGCTGAGCTGGCCGGTGGCTCTGGCTCTGCAAATGTGATGGCCACATGCTCTGTCCCCTGCCACGTGCACTGTGGCTCGGTGACATGGAAGGGAGCTTGGGTCATCCTGTGGCTAAAGGGAGAGGTGCTGGGGAAGTCAGGGAGAGCTCTCCCTGCCAGGCAGCCTGGTCCAGGGCTCAGCTTGCTCTGGCTGAATGCTGGGTGAGGGTTGGTGTGGACAGGCAGCGTGCCCCGGGCTGTCCCCTGAGCCCTGCCAGCCACGGCCTGTCCCCACCCTGGCCGTGCATGGGGCCATGCAGGAAGGGGTTAATGGCTAGCCCATACCTGCAGTTGCATTTTAAAAATGTGAAATTAAAGCCCGTAATTTATTCTCCCCACACACGAAGGAGCAATTAGTTCTAAACACGGCTTAATCAGTCAGCGCGAGATTGATTTCTGTAGACTTGGATTTGGTGGCTGCTGGCGAGGAGCCAGCCTGGGAGCAATCTCCAAATAAATGAAGTGCAGAGAAGTAAGCCATTACATAATATGATAGATGAGGCTGGAGCTCACTCGCCTCTTCATTAGTATTCCACTGTACACCAGCAACAGCACCAAACTTTCTCCCCGGCACCTTGGTTCCTTCCCATGCCCATCCCTCTGCCCCTGCAGAGGAGCTGCCTGCTCCCTTCAGCTGCCCCTGCCCAGCCCCGAGCCCGTGGGCAGAGCTGGAGCAAGAGGCTCCACACCACGGGCTGATGCTCTTCCCTGGGCTCTGCCTCTTGCTTGGACCCTCTGGAACCTGGGGAGAAGGATTTTCACACAGGAGTTGGCCGGGCTCGTTGAAAGAGCTTGGAAGTGGGTTTGAAGAGGGAAGGAGATCAAATGTGGCTTTGAGAATGGCACATGGCTGCCTGCAGGACAGCGTGTCCTAGTGAGGTCCTGAAGTCTGCCATCCCTCTGGAGGTGGGGTTGGATCTCCAGGGGATAGCAAAGGCAGGAGGGTTGAGTGTCTATAGGTAAGATCAGGGGGAAGGCCAACAAGGCAGATGTCGTGGAGGCATCAAGAGGCAGAATCTTGTAGGAGCAGCTGGGAGAAGTCTCACAGTCACTGACACTTGTTCTCACAGGGGACTTCAACTTCCCAGATGTCTGCTGGAAATGCAACGCAGCAGAGAGGAAACAGTCCAGGAGGTTCCTGGAGTGCATGGAAGAGACCTTCCTGGCACAGCTGGTGAGGGAGCCAGCTAGGGAAGGCTCCCTGCTGGACCTGCTGCTCACAGGCAGTGAAAGACTTGTGGGTGATGTGAAGGTTGGAGGCCACTGTGGTCATGAAATGCTAGAGTTCTCAGTTCTTGGAGAATTAAGGAGAGGGGTCAGCAGAACAGCCACCCTGGACTCCTGCAGGGCAGACTGTGGCCTGTTCAGGAGGCTGGATGACAGAGTCCCTTGGGAGGCAGTGCTGAAGGGCACAGGAGTCCAAGGGTGGACACTCCTGGAGAGGGAAGTCACTGAGGAGCAGGAGCAGCTCTTCTCCATGTGCTGTGAGATGGGGTTTGGGGAAGAGACCGGCCTGGCTGAGCTGAGAGCTTTGGCTGGGACTGGGGAAGAAAAGGGAAGGCTGTGGACTGTGGAAGGAGGAGCAGGAAACTCTCCAGGGCTACAAAGATTCCGTGAGGCTCTGCAGGGAGAAAACGAGAAGGGCCAAAGCCCAGCTAGAACTCAGCCTGGCTACTGCCACAAGACATTTGAAAATGTTTCCATAGATACACCAGCTTTGGACACTGTTTTCTACATTCTCTTGGAGAAACTGGCTGCTCATGGCTTGGACGGGTGTGCTCTTTGCTGGATAAAAAATTGGCTGGATGGTTGGTCTACAAAGAGTGGTGTGGAATGGAGTTAAGTCCAATTGGTGGCCAGTCACAAGTGGTGTCAACAGCACTCAGTGTTTGGGCATCTTCTGTTTAACAAATTTATCAGTGATCTTGATGAGAGGGTCGAGGCACCCTCAGTAAGTTTGCAGATGACACCAACTTGGGCAGGAGTGTTGATCTGCTGGAGCATAGGGAGGCTCTACAGAGGGGTCTGGCTGGGCTGGATCAACAGGCCAAGGTCAGTGGAATGAGGTTGAACAGGGCTAAGGGTCAGGTCACAACAACCCCCTGCAATGGGCCAGGCTGGGGGAAGAGTGGCTGGAAACTGCCTGGCTGGAGGAGCTTGGAGCCAGGTGGGGGTCAGTCTCTTCTCTAAAGGAACAAGCAATAGGACAAGAGTACAGGGCCTTAAGTTGTGCCAGTGGATGTTTAGGTTGGACTTTAGGAAAACTTTCTTCCCTACCAGAGCTGTTCAGGCCTATCCCAGGCTGTCCAGGACAGTGGTGGAGTCCCCATCCCTGGAGGGGTTTCCAAGCTGTGGAGATGTGGTGCTGAGGGACACGGGGCAGTGGGGACCTGGCAGGGCTGGGGGAATGGAAGGACTTGATGATCTTAAAGGTGTCTTCCAACCAGAAGGATTCTATGATTCCATGGAGCTGAGGTGCAGGGAGCTGCAGTGGCATCCCATGAGCTGCAGATCAGCAGCAAGAGGCTTACTCCTTCTCTTCCCCTGGCTGGAGCTTTGAAGGCACCTCCCCAGGTTTCTCCCAGCCTGTCACCTGCAGGGCAGTGGCAGCAGGGGATGCTGTGTTGGGATGTGGCCCTGGGTGCAAGCTCCCTGCCTCCTCCTGCCTTCTGCAGGGTCATCCCCCCACCCCACCCCGGGCAGAGAGCTGCTCAGAGCCACAGCAGCAGGCAGGACAGGAGCAGAGCTCTCTGCTCAGAAAGGAGACCCTCTGGAGGTGCTGGTGTGGGTGCATGGGCCAGAATTTCTGGGAGGAAGCAGCTCCCAGCCAGCCCCTGTCTGGGCAGTGGGAGTTGGAGCTGTGTTTGGAGACCCCTCGTGCCGTGGTACCCGAGCTGAGTGTGTGACTTCTGCCCCTGCCACCAGACACAGCTCTCAGGAGGGGACAGGCATTCTGGGGACAGGATCTCTCTTCTGTGGTGTCAACGTGGTGCTGTGGTGGTGCTGGTGCATGCTGCACAGCTCCTGCTTCTGCCTGCATGGGAGGAGGGAGGAGGAGAGCCCTTCACGGAGCGATGCTGGGCAGGGGCAGCAGTTTGGAGCCAGCTCCAGAGGGTTGGTGCCCGGCGCTGTGTGGGCAAAGGGCTTCCCTCTGCCCGTGGAGCTGGTGGAGCACCTGATGCAGTGCACGTGGGCAGGGCTGTGCTGGGAGCATCCCAGTGGGCTCTGCTTGGAGCTTGGGTCCCTGGAGCTGGGAAGGATGGAGAAAACCTGGGTCTGTGCATGGTCCGGAGCTTTTGCTTTCATTGCCTCCACCTCTTGTCCTTCCTCAGGCTCCTGCCAGAGAAAAAGATCCCCCTAAGACCTGGCCCTGCCTGGTGCAGGGCTGGTGCAGGTCCTTGGG
>NW_008619390.1:0-3282 GCF_000691845.1 Merops nubicus | reverse complement strand
CTCCCTCCTGCGCGGGGTGCTGGAGCCGGTGCTGACCATCCCCCCCTGTCCTTGCTGTCCCTGCAGAACTCCATCCGGCACAACCTGTCCCTGCACACCCGCTTCATCCGCGTGCAGAACGAGGGCACGGGCAAGAGCTCCTGGTGGATGCTGAACCCCGAGGGCGGCAAGACGGGGAAGACGCCGCGCCGGCGGGCGGTCTCCATGGACAACAACAGCAAGTTCCTGCGCATCAAGGGCAAGGCCAGCAAGAAGAAGCAGCTGCAGGTGACGCAGGAGCGCGGGGAGGACAGTCCTTCCTCCCAGCAGGCCAAGTGGTCGGAGAGCCCCGCGTCCCACGCCAGCGACGAGTACGACGCCTGGGCGGACTTCAGGACGCGGGCCAACTCCACGGCCAGCACGCTGAGCGGGCGCCTCTCCCCCATCATGTCCAACCACGAGCCCGACGAGCTGGAGGAGGACGACGGGACCCCTTCCTCCCCGCTGATGTACCCCAGCCCCTCCAGCACCATGTCTCCTTCCCTCAGCGCCCGCTGCTCCGTGGAGCTGCCCCGCCTGACCGACCTGACCGGCACCATCAGCCTGAACGAGAGCCTCGGGGAGAGCATGCTGGAAGATCTGCAGGATGGCTACAGCATGAGCCCCTCCCAGCAGCTGCCCCCGGCCGCCCTGCGGCAGCGGAGCTCTAATTTCACCTTCAACTCCAAGTGCTCCACCATGGGGGCTGCCACCAACACGTACTGCGGGACCATCTACAGCCAGCCAGCCATGAGCCTCATGCGCCGCCTGCCCATGCAGACCATCCAGGAGAACAAGCAGGCCACCTTCTCCCCCGTCAGCTCCTACAGGAACGCCTCACTGCAGGACCTGCTCTCCTCCATCTCCTACGCGCACAAGGAGAGCATGGTCCCGGGGGACCTGCCCCTGCCCCAGGCCAGCCCCATGGTGCCGGCCCGTGGCCACAGACACAACCCGCTGCTCTGCGGGGGCGGGGAGCAGGGCTTGTCCTCCTACCCGGCCCACTCGGGCTCTCTCATGAAGAGCAACGCTTTGTACCACCCGTCACCAGCCAGCCACCACCACCACCACCACCCTGCGGTCAACGCCAGTGCCTTAGCTAATCCTGTTAGCCTTATGAGCTTGCCCAGTGACACGTGCAGCATGACGGCCGTGCCGCACCACGGGCACCTGCATCCCTACGCCAATAACCAAGGGGCACACATGAGCTTGCTCGATTCGCTGCAGGGCCCCTACCCGGGGGCCGTCCACCCCCCCGTGTTGGGCCAAGACAGGTTCCCAGCAGACCTGGACCTGGACATGTTCAACGGGAGCCTGGAGTGCGACGTGGAGTCGATCATCCTGAATGACTTTATGGACAGCGACGAGATGGACTTCAACTTCGACTCGGCTCTCCCGCCGCAGAACGGGCTCAACGTGCCCGCCCTGCCTGGGGGACCCCAGCCCACGAACCAGAGCTGGGTGCCCGGGTGATGCCCGCCCTGGGGTGGGGGGCTTGCCACCGAGAAGCCACGAGGGGAACATTGAGACTAACTTTTCTTTTTTCTTTTCCTTTCTCTTCTGCCTTTGTTTGTTAAGACGGGCGAGAGCCATCGGTCTGAGCTTGAGGTTGAACGTGAAACGCAAACCGGAGGGTCAAATGTTGAGGTGGGGGTAGGGACCCCCGCCTCCAGCCCACACGTGTGCCCACTCTGCTGGGCTCTTCTGTGAGCATCCTCTGGAGGACACAGGGCAGGCGGGTGGGATGAGGCAGCCAGAGTCAGGCGGGTCCAGGGGGAGCAGGAAGGGAGAAGTCTTTGCAGATGGCCCCGCTGCCCCGCTGCGATGGTGCGGTGTAGGAGCCCCCCGCGTGGGCACCCTCTTGGGAACAGAGCCCTTTTCTGTGAGCCACTTTGGGAAATGAGTCTTCTAAGGAGAAGTGGGAGGAGCGGGGACCTTTCCTCAGGGCAAGGCAGGGCTCGGCAGGGCTCATCCTCAAATCCTGGGGGAAATGTGAGCTCTGCCAAGCCCACACACCAAGGCCACCTCCACTGCGAGTCTTCTTGTGTGGCTCTGGGCAGGTTCTCTTACCAAGCAGTGAGGAGGAGGGGTTGGTGATGGAGGGAAGGCTGCCCTGGGGACAGCATCTTGGCAGCCCACACCTCCTCAGGAGGCTGGGGGTGCCACGGTCACACCTGCCCATGGGAAAGCTGCAGAACCCTGCCTGGAGCAGGCGTGGGCACGGTGCACAGTGCTGCACGGGGTGGTCCTGCTGGGAGTGAGGGGCTCCTGGCCTGGGTCCCCTGTGCTGGGGGCTCAGGAGCAGCTCACAGGGTCAGGGAGGGACGGGTGTATTTATTTGGTTTCATGCACTCTTTTGCCATTGAGTTTCTGCATCAGAAGGAAGAAAGGGTTGAGTTTAGGGAGAGAAGAGAGGCCGTGGGGGATGCTGATGGCTGCACTCCATTGCATGTCTCGTTTTGGCTCAGCCTTGGCTTTTGGGGTGGAAGCTGGGGGCTGTGATGTGGGTCATCCTGGAGAAGGAGAGGTGTGCGTGCGAGGAGGGGAGGGAGGTGGTGGCCAGGCCTCTGGAGGCAGCGTGGGGCTCACCCTGCCCCAAGCCTGGGTGACACACACGGCTTCCCCCACCTGCAGAGCTCAGGGAAGATGCCCCAGGGCTCCCCGCTGGGGCTGTGGGGCTCCTGGGGAGTGCCTCCAGCCAGCAGCCAGTGTGCCTGCCCCAGAGGCCTCGCTGCCTGTCCTCAGGATGCCAGGAGAGCTGGTCCAGGAGGCTGTCAGCAGGAGGGGTCAGCTCTGCTGCACCCATCTGTCGAGGGCGGGTGCTCCATGAGGGTGAGGACCGTGATCCACACGTGGTCCTGGTGCGTGGGTCCTGCTGCCACCCTGCACACCCATCTGTCGAGGTCGGGTGCTCCATGAGGGTGAGGACCGTGATCCACACGTGGTCCTGGTGCGTGGGTCCTGCTGCCACCCTGCACAGCTGGGGTGGGGATCCCTGCTGCCTGGGGCAATGGGGTTTTGGAGTGGGGCAGCCAGGCAGGCGGATGGGCATCTGGAGTGGCTGCTCCAGAGGAGATGGAGGGGCTGGGAGGAGAGGCTGTGGGAGCTGCTGCTCTGTCCCACGGGACTCTCTTCCCAGTCTCTGTTTCCTGGAGGCCATGGGCTATATACCCCCACCCCTGGGTGGCAGCAAGGGTTAGCTCACTGAACCAGCACGTTTTCCCAGCCCAGCTCTTCCCTTCTCACTCCAGCACCACCTTCTCC
>NW_008619389.1:7002-35670 GCF_000691845.1 Merops nubicus | reverse complement strand
GAGGAGCAGCTGAGGGAACTGGGGATGATTAGTCTGGGGAAGACTGAGAGGAGACATTATTGCTCTCTACAACTACCTAAAAGGAGGTTGTGGTGAGGCTGGTGTCGGTCTCTTCTCCCAAATTACTGATGATAAGACAAAAGGAAATGGTCTCATGTTGCACCAGGGGATGTTTTGATTGGATATTAGGAAGAATTTCTTCACTGAGAGAGTAGTTAGGCACTGGAACAGGCTGCCCAGGGAGGTGGTGGAGTCGTCATCCCTGGAGGTGCTCAAAAAACGTGTGGATGTAGCACTTGAGGCCATGGTCTAGTGGTTAGGGAAATATTAAGAGGAAGGTTGGACTTGGTGATCCTGGAAGTCCTTTCCAACCACAGTGATTCTATGATTCTATAATCTGTGGTTCCCCTGTCAGGGGGTTGACTCTGCACAGATATCTCCTCTTAGTCACAGTCCATGTGTCCTTCCCACTTTGAGTCTGCACTATGTTGTAGTTCTACCCCTTTTTGAACTTGTTGATGCATTTTGGTTGAGGTGATATTCTGGGACAGGAATCATTATAAATTGAATTGTCTTATTGCTGTCTTAGCCTCCATTCATTTATGCCATTATCATTTTTGTCCCTTCTTTCCTTTCAAGTTGTCTCAGCCACTATTATTTTAAATCTTGGGTACCTGTCAAAGGACCTTCACCTTGGTTATTGCCTGTGAATGGAGTCATGATCAGGATTTTTGAAGACCTTGCATTATGCCCCAAAAAGACAAGTAAAATATATCATCCTCTGTGCTAATTTTTGCGGCTCAGATCACCAGTGGTGATGTTAAACAAATAGTCATTCTGTCCTGTTTTGTGCTGCACTGCCTGTGAGGACATACTCTCAACTTGGGCTTGATCCTTACTGGATTGCCACCTGAATTTTGCTGTGACAACACATTTGATGTTATTTGCATTTTCTACCTACTTCTGACAGCTCTATTTGTCCATTTTTTTGTTTATGAATAAGAAAAAAATTAGTTTAAATGAGTAACTTTGCCTTCAAATAATAGCAGTTGTATTAGCTTAGATCTTTCTGGCATAGAATGTTTATTATTATTCCTACTTATTTTATGAAGACTAATTGCTTGCCTTCCCCAGATTGCCATCTAAGTCAAAAGATCTGCTTAGCAGATCATTTGAAATTAGCCTTTACCTTTTATTTCCTGTGCTCCTGTGCATGAGAAGAAAATCCAAGTATTAGTCAGTATATTTTAATGGGACAAGAAGCAAGGTTTGATCTCTACTTTGATATAAAACAATTTCTGTAAAATGCATAAACTTTGCACTAAAAAGTACTGTAACTCCCCTATAAAAGTAACTATCTCATTTTACTGCCCTTGAAATTAGGCTTCTAACAAAACTAGCCTTGTGGATTATCATAAAGTGTCACAATTAGATTAATCCAGTCTAAATGTCCAAAGTGCCATCAGAAGGGGCAGTCCTGCTCTCCTCTCTGTTCTTGCTGTCTGAAATGTGCCAGAGATGGAGTCTACGTGATTACCTCATTTTCTTTTCAGGTTTTCAAAGAGCAAGTCTTTTACCTGGATGATGTGCTCTTGTAATTGCATTACATGCCAAGGATTGTCAAGAAGGGCTGAAGCACAGTGTTGGTGAGGTGGTCTTAGAGAGATTATTGTTGTGTGTATAAACCCTAAAGCACATAAGTTATGCTCCTGATGTTGAGAAATGGAATTATTTTCTACTTCCTCTCATTATTAGGCTGCCCGAAAATAGAAATCTTTCCTGTGAACAGCTAAAAGCAAGATGAAGAGTAATATTTCTTGAAACATTCTGATTTCATAAGAAAAAGAAATGCACGTTCTACATAGACACAGACAACTATAACAGCAAAGCAAAACCTGGAATGAATCAACACTAAGAAATTTTTCATTTGAGCTGAGATCAGTGCAGACCTTTTGGTTTTGTATTTTTTTCACTTCCTTCTCCAGTGGAAAAGAGGTAAAGTGGGAAGCAGGCACAAAGCAAAAAGATGAGAAATGTAGATAAGTTTCTGTTTGCTTTCATTTGAGTTGAAATCAAATTTTTAATCAAAAGACCACAACTTTTATATTGCCTTGTATCCTTCAGATTGACAGTATTTATTCGAGAGTAATTTTTTGCTTTCATCTCTCCCTACATTTGTTCAAGCAAATCATGGCAGGCAAAAAATTGCTTTCCAATTGCTCTCCATTTCCAGCTGCCTCAGCGTATCTGTGAAACAGAGTAACCTGTCTGAAGACCACAGAGGCAATAAATTAAACTCTCCAGTTATGAATTTTTATAGTTAAATTTGGAGCCAGTTTTAAAGAGGTATAAAGCCAAGAAAATTTACTTTATTTTTTAATCTAATGCTCCCAAGAAGGACTGTGGGAGAGGTATACAGTCATAGGAGCTGTTCTCATCAGTACAATTAACCTATGCCAGTAAGCAGCTATTTGTGCTCCTTCTTCAGAAAGGAGCAGAAAATTTAATTAAATCAGTGTTAAAATTCTTGAGCAAAGCAGCAGCAAAACATTCCCACATCTTCCACAGAGCAATAAACTTTTGTTTTTCCCTGGGATAAGTCACAACAACCCTTGCAGTCCATGGAGCTTCTGGTGAAGCCCTTACTAAGGCTAGCACAGGGCAACATTTCAGCAGACTTTTGGCAAAAAGTAATGACACTGTTCTTAGATCAAAATCTTACTGTAGTTTACAGCTATAAGACTCTTTATGTTGACTTCAACAGCTTGTTGATAAGTCTGCTACCTGTAAATACCTCACAGTGGCTCACAGAAGATGAGTCAGCATGACTTTTTTTTTTTTTAGTTTTGTTTTGGTGATGTATCTCAAAGTTCTCAGTAGAGGTCTTGAGACTGTAGGATGGCACTCAGTAGTTTCAGTTTAAACTTTTCTCAAAATAAAACTGTAATGATTTGCAGCATGTTCTGCTTGCCCAAGGAGTAAACTTTGTTTTACAGGTTTCAGATAGCTGCCTGGTATAATTTTCAGACTAGATGTATTTCATGGCAATATGATTTTATTTTGCTGTATTAGATAGATAAAGAGCTCTGGAGATAAACTTTCATTTAATCTTGGGTTCAAACAGATTCTTGTTTAACAAGGTGTTGCAGTTTTCTTGTGGATGCAGAATTGAATCTTCATTTCTTTTACAGCTTTTACAGAATAGCATTAGAAAACAAATTATGTTCTTTTGTGGAATTAAAAGGGAGGCAAAGTTCAAGTTGTAGTATCTTTTCGTTAGCATCTTTTTTAATCTACCATCTTTTTCTTTAGCGGCTTGATTGTTTTCAAACATTAATTTTCTTTGGAAGTCAATTTTATTTCTGATTGTGGCATCACATACCTGTTTCTCTAACAGCATAAATCATTGGCTGATTCACCAATTTCTTCTTTTCTACTTTAATAGAATTTTGGAAACTGTTAGACTGTTGCAGTTTTCTCCAGTATTTGTTTCAGCTAATTAATTCTGAAATTTCCCCAGGCATTTAGGAAATGACCCCACACTTTCAATGACACAATGTGAGGCGGATTTCACAGAATGCAGTGGAGAATCCTATGATGTTTACACTACTTTTGATGAGCAAAGCATGCATAATAGAAGTATTCTGTGAATTTGATATGTGGCTAAATTGCATGTGAAATATTACTTTGTAGGACGATTAACATAAGGAAATAACATCTGCTGTGATGCATTACAGGAATTCTTATTTGGCCCACTTTTTAATATATGGCATTTATTGATAGACTATAAAAATAACAGAGGTATAAAATGACACTTTTCCAACACCACAGTACTGAGGTTTTCTCCCTTATTCTGGTTGAGAAGATGTGGCTTCACTTTGTCATGTTTTATGATTTAGATGAAAGATAACAAGGAACTGTCAATCTGGTCTGATTTTTTTGGAGTACGCTTTTCCTATAAATAACTCTTTAATAGGTAATTAAATTTTTGCCAAACAAAAAGCTGTTATTTGCCTTTACAAAAATTAAGCCTTGAACTGGGAAAAGAAAGCTGGTTTTGAAAGCTTGAATGGAATTCAAGTTCACCTCTCCAAACTGATTTCATTTTGGGTCAGTTGAAATCTAGACTATATTTCTGTGATGATACTTCTTCAAAGGGATTGGAATCTGATACTCCTATTCCCTTCTGCAGATCCAAACCTTGTTCCTATTTGTTTCCTATAATCTGACACACCACAACTTCTAAGCCAAAGTGTGCATCACGCAAGTGCTATGGGCATACCTACATAATGGGAGATATAGTCCAGCCAACAACCTGACATAGTCATCATCACAAGGAAGCACAGTATAGCACTGAACTACTGTGAAAGAAACCACTTTGGATTAAAAAAAAGTCTGAAATGAAAGTATTTGATAATACAGAAATGTTTCACTTTGAAGAAAAGGAAGTATATATTTCCTTTTGTAAGTTGGACATTATTCTGAACTTCTGGAGTTCCCAGAGGGTGGAAGCTGATTATTGTTGTAATCTTATATTTTAAAATGGAAAAAAATGATATCAGTTCAAAATGAAATACTTCAGTTGATTGGATAAAGTAGGAAAATTACATTTTCAGATCAATAGTCATAATTATTTTGCTCCACTAAGAGTCATGTCTTCTATTTCTTGAGTGTAAACTATTAAAATATAAGAACTTTCCAAGAGACAGGAAATACAGTTTCCATACATTCAGTCTGCAAACATGATCAGACCAATTTTAACTAAATGTGTTTGAAAAGATCTTAAATTCTAATTGCAAATAAAGTCTAGATAATTATAAAAAAAAATCATTAATATAAACTGCTTCTAATTATTGTATTGAGACTAAAACACTCATTAAGCCTGAAGAATTGAGATATTATAATGCAATTTAAATGCAACCCCTCTAAATACAATGATAGAAAACATCATGTTTTATCATTGAGATAATCAGCTCTGAAACAACTTTTTTTCCTTATCCTTCAGTTATGTAACTGTTTATAATTAGCAAATTAATGTATAGGAATATCCCATTCCACTTCAGAAACATAATGAAGCTATACAGTTTATTTTATTCCGTGCTTACCTCAAAGATGTGCTTGGCTTTATCAGTCTGCCAACAAAAATTCATTTCATACTTAAACAGTATCTTTCTTCAATAGTGCACTTGTGATGAACAGAGCATGACAGAATGTGACTCCTTATATCCCTTAATCTAATTTTTAAGCACTGTTCGTATTTGTCTTGTCTATGTCCACTAAAACTGATGACTCCATGAGTACCGAATATACATGACTGTATCTAGTCAGTTACTCATCTGCTGTCTTTGTGTGGAAGTACAGTAACAATTTCAACATGCTTTGATGTCTACTAAGACCTACTGAGGTTCCATCAGCACAGACTTGTCCCTCTCTCTGTAAAAGGCTGGAGAACCTGAAAAGCAAACAGACACAAAGAAGACTGCAGAACTAGTTTGGAATCCTAACAGTGTTGTCCAGTAAAGCTTCAGGTCAAACTATACAGGCCATATCTAGAAGAATTTTATTTACTTTTTTTTTTTCCAATTCACACAGAGGCAGGAAGTGTTAAAACACCCTGAAACAGACCTGCAGTATCACCTTTAAATAAAAATCTGTTTTCTTGGCTGATGGCCACATCAATCTCCTTTCTGTTTTCTGATGAGATCAGTGAGAATGAAGCTAGATGGCTTGAAAGGCTCTGTGTGTTACAAAAATGGCTTTTCTCTACACCTCCTCATGGTTTAGTAGTCATGTTCTGGTTTTGGCTATGCCAGACTGTGCAAATAAATGAGTGGGACTCAACTAGAGAATGAGAATATCTGGATTTAGCTTATCAAGTTCTTCCAGTTTTTCTTGAATTAAAAGGCCCCTAATTTCCTTCTTAAGATGGAAAGCATGTGTATGTTTCTGTTTTGACCATGTTGGATTTGGTATAGAAGATAAAAGTTCTTTCAGGTAATGGGTTTTGAGTATATTTGAACTAATCATATACACATGCCATAAATATCTCTCAGCTGCAGTAATAAAAGCAGGTGTCAGCTCTGTGTAGAATCCACACAATAGACATATTGCCTCTTGAACTAGATGTAGTTTGCACTTGAACAAATGACAGGTAATATGAGAATAGTTTAGATGAGCAAAACTACAAATGAAAGGATAGAAACTTTGTGTTCTTCTGTGATGTTCTAAATTCATCAAGCAATCATCTGGACTGATATAACTTCCAGCAGTTATGCAGCAGAGGTAGATGCATATGTTTAAACAACTAAGTCCTTTATATGTAATTAGATATATAATACTGATTTAAAAACAAACAAACAAACAAACAAACCCAACCAACAACAAACCCAAACAAGGGTAGGCATTTTCACTACAACTATCCAGGCATTTCCACTGAAACTATCCAGTGTTTTCGCAGTATGGTTGTAAAAACCCAATGGCCCGTGATATTTGTATTTTCCCCAAAGTATACTTTATCCTTGGGGAGCAATGGAGCAAGAAATATTTGCTTTATCTTTCACTAGGAAGTTTTATATCAAAAGTCTTCTCTAGCAGTGCTCATGCAGTTGGAAAGATGTGCCTGAGAAATAGTGTGATCTGAAGTGGGAGGTGGGTTCTGTTCTGAGCTCTTCAGCAACTTGATATGTGGGGTTTGAGTCAATTACCTACTGATTTCTGTACCTCCACTTCCACAGTGGTGTACACTTTTAAAAAATAGCTATCAATCTTTATATTGCTTTTATAAATAAATATTACCTGAATTGGCTGTCACTATTGTCAGGTATCTGTGTATCTGAGCTCTGAACTACTTCCTATGCCTAATCTTACAGCTGCTTAGAGGTGTAGTGATTTGTGTTTCCACAGATGGGTGGAAGAGACTAAAGCACTTGCCCGAGGTCACATGAGAAGGCCATGGCAGTAGAGGGACTCCTCTGTACAAGTTGGTCACAAACCACCTGCTAGATATTCCTGATAGGTTTGGAGTATGTTGATGTATTTGATCAATTATCTGTAATGGCTAGGACCATTTTTCTTTTCCTGGCCAGCAACATGCAGCCTTTCATTCAGCTTGTGAATCCCATTGCCAGCATCCAAGCTTTTATTGATTCAAGATCAAACTACTGGAAAATACTTTATGTGGGGCTGATTCAAACCCATGGAAGTAATCAAAGTAAGGTATACTTAAAGTCATTAATAGAGACTTGAAGCAGTGCAATGGAATTAATGTAGGATTTGTGTGGCTAAACTGAAAGAAACAAAACAATTTATATGCATATGTGGCTCATTGCTGAAATTAACAGGCATCAGTCACTCTAATATAATCTCATATTATGCAACAGATATCATAAATATGATCTATTTCTCCCTTAGCTAAATATTATTTTTATTCCATAACCCTTTTCAATTAATGGGATTTTTTTAGGTATGAAGATTGGGGATTATAATACTTCTTGATTTTTCCACCTTGATGAAATTCAGTGAAACTGAAAGGGAGCTCCCTCGTGATGTTGTTAAGGCTGAGTTTCATTCTGTGAACTTGCCTGTATGAAAAATTAGATGAAGACAATATAAAATTTTGATTTCTGAAAAATGTCCATGTGCTAGACTCAAATTCAGAACTGATGTCTAAGATTGCCAAAGTATGGTGTGGTAGTAAAATGAAAAAAATGCTCAAAAAGTCAGGAAATAATTTTTTTCCTCTTGATAAAGGATACCAAAAAAGTTATTTTCAAAAGAGTAATAGTCATATTACTGTTACTGAAGAAAGTGTCCTCCTGCCAACCACACCATTATCTCAGTGGGGCTTTGTGCTAGAAAAATGTCATTAGCTACAACACCAGGCTTCACAAGAGTTAGGCACATCATGTTTTAGAGAACTAGAATACAATACTTGTGATATCCTCTTTGCAAAGAGGAAATGGCAGTGTCTGATCTTGATGATATTTTAAACGTTGGAAATGCCAGAGGTTATGGCGAGCTGTAATTCTTCTCAGAATCAGTGGTGACCCTGTGGTGTTGAATTTTCACCAAAAGGGAGAAAAAGCACAGACAGAACCTCAGAAAAAAGTGTGAGGAGAAAAATAAACCAAATATTTTGAGAGTGTGGGATTAAAAACATTTGAGGAAAGCACCTGAGGAGAATGACTATTGTAGTAATAATGTGGCAGTGAATTTATCTTGACCACTCACTGTTTATCGAGGCTGTGATGCTAACTTGACTTCTGCATGGCTGGTGTGTTGTTAGTGGGACTGTTGTTTAAAGCATTTTAGTTTTACTTGGCTGAATTTTGGTATTGGTCTCAACCGCAAAGGTATCACTTTTATTATCCTTTCCTAACACACTAAGAGAAGAACTTCCCGGGTTTTTAATCTACAACATTGTGAGCATGTTTGAATGATCAAAAGAGACGAGGCTGTTTTATCTTAGTGAATTAACCCTTTCCAGAAGACCACAGTGGCTGCAAGCCTAGTTCATTTCAAATATAGGTGCAGTTATGTTTACATACTTGCACAGCCACTTAATTACCTTTTTTTTTTCTTTCATAAAACACATTGCAATCATTGTACCTTGATTTAAGAAAAGACTTATGGGACAGTGAATTGTAGGAAGATAATGAAGATCTCAGTGTAACATCCCACTTTCTATTCATTGAACCCAAAAATTAAGCAAATTTGATCAATTGTTGTGGCTGTGTCTTTTAACCACTTATTTGACTTAGTAATAATTGACCTTAAGTTCTATAGTCTAATGCCTAAATGTAATAATTTCTCTTATGGAAATCCAGTTTACCATTATATCCAATTAAAAAAAAACATGTTCCAGTTATTCAGAGCAATAAGCACCATTAAAGAAGGAAATACAGACAAATAAAATAGAAATTATATGGGAAAAAATATATCCTTCTTATAGCCAAAAATAAATGCTTAATCTTAGTTTTACAAACCCAAAATAATTCATCAAACTGACTTATTTCCAAACCAGACAGGCTTCAGGACAATAATATTGTCAAGTCTTGCTGAAATCTGGCTTGGCTGAAACTTAGATAGTTACAGACTGTTTCAATAGTTTTCCAGTTGCTTTTGGAACTGGTCTCTGCTGAATGACTGCAAGGTAAAAAACAAACTCAAACTAAGCTTTCCTTAAGGAGGGTCTTTCTTAAAAAAATGGTGAAATAAAAAGCAAAAATCAGAAAGTTTGAAAGCAGAGGAGGAACACAGAACAGCAACATGCTGAAGGGAAAAACTGCTGGATTTTTCCTATCAGAAGAATGAATGTGATTAACACATTGTTTTGAACCTTTTCAATGCTGTGTTTAACTCCTATTAAAATTAAGGATCAGCTTAAATATCACAGTTATTAAGCTTCTAAATCCTCTGTTCAGGGGCATGTGCTTGGGAGGGTTAACTGTGGGAGCAAGATTTAAGTTGACATAAGTCTGTGTGGAAGGCAGTTTTGCTAAACTCACCATTTTGTCCAGCACTGTCAGGAAATACAAAAAGTGCCCCAATAGTAAAATGTGTGGGCAGAGACCCCAGCTGCAGGTTGCTGATGTACAATCTTGCTTCTCAAACATTTGGTTAACCTTAAGTCTTGTGTGATTCGGCATAAAATTTGTTTTCCAATTTCTAATTTTTAAGCAGCTTTTAAATTCTTTGCAAAGTTATGCATTTTCATTCTAGTATCCAAATCCTAAAACTGCTACATTCATAATTGTCATCTTTGTTTGCTAAAGACTAGAGTCTGCTGCTTTCAGCTCTGTCAGCTCTGGATTTGATTTGGTCTCCAGCAATTACCAGGAAGGTGGTTGCTATAGTTGCACTAATGAAAGGAGCAAGCATGTTTCCTTGAAGACAATGTAAGCAAGCATAAATAAACAAATGCTTCAATATATTATGTGGCAATATTAGCATAAATGAGATATTACTTCAAGAGGAAGATGATGATTTTAGCCCTTTTCAGTGACTTGTTATATATCAAGCTTTCCACTTCTGACTCAGAGCTTAGCTTCACCTGATACAAGTTTTTTGACAGGTATTTAAAGCATTATTACTTTTATAGGACTTTCTTCTTCATTATGATGTCATATATTTGTTTGTTACCACATTTTTCCAGGGACAATCCATCCCCATAATTCTTCTGATCCTCTTAGGCAAATAATGGGAGCATAGGTGGAGGTTCACGACCAAAGCCAGGAATATAAGAAAGTTTTAATTTTAAAAAATCCTTTTAAGTTGCACTGAACTTTGTCAACTCTGGTTCACTGAGTTTAGCTGTAAGTGTGATTCTTTTCTGACAAGTGACTGTAAAAGCTGTATTACACATTGTCATGTTTATCTTTTAGTGACTTTGTGTCAACTTTGTTCAGGTTGTTGGATTTTTTTTTTAAACCACCAGATCTAACAAAGGACCAGAGATTTCAAGGTCATGCTGTGTTCATTCTCATGTAGCACTAGCAATAATGATATTTCTGAGAAATGAAATCTCTCACTCGTCATAGCAAACCACTTCAATATCTAGGAGAGACTGTGCTGTTAGATTTGCATGAAGCACAAAAAAAATCCGTTCTACCACCAAGCTGAAATCTCCCAAAACAACCTAGTGGTACATCTAGGAAATACTCTTACAATATTAGCATTATGTATTATATTAAGGTGGCAAAGTTCAGAGGTATTGATTCTGGCTCATCGTGGGACAAGCTTCCATCGCTGTAATAAAATATGGGAATTATCCTGCAGAGTGATTACTCTAAGAATCTATCCTTGCATTAGTACGTATCTGTGAGCAAATGGTATTACTTACCTGAATTATTCAGTACACTTTTAATAGATCTTAGTCTTTCTGGAAAATGTTGAGCAGTTTTTACTAATGGCTGTGTGATGCTAACTTACTGTCTCGTTGCTTGGTTAGGATAGAGGTAAGTTTCTTTTGGAGGTACTGGGTGTTGGAGGCATCGGGCCAAGATGAGTGGAGCATGTTTTAAAGCAAACCTCCTCATTGCTAGCTGCTAAATATATCTGGTGTTTTAAGAGGAAAAGTAAATACCACGTGGTAAAATGACATTAGTTGGACACACACTAATTCCTTTTCTTATGTGATTTCTAGCTCTGACCTAGCAATCTACAAACTCTTTTCCTTTTCTTCTCTCCTTTATTTTGCAGTTAACTTTGACCACTTTCAAATATTGCGGGCTATTGGAAAAGGGAGTTTTGGAAAGGTAAGACTCAGTATATTTTTAGCAGTTAAAAATCTAATAGAGGATTCCTTTGTGTTTCTGATGTGCCCTCATTAGGCTATGAGAAAGAAACGTAGGTTTTGTAGCCTCTTCTTTCTTAAAGACACCTGATCAGCAGTATAAACTGACTCTGACCAGTCATTAAATTATTTCTATTACAATATATTCACTAAAATTAATTTAATAAAAGTAAATGTAGTAATTAACTCTCATAAATGAGGATTAGCAGAATTTAGAAATCAGTCCTCAAAACAAAAAAAAACCTAAAAGTGGAAGCAGACTACATTTTTAGACAGCCCGCTAGAGTGACCTTATTCTAAAATCTCTGGACTTCTTTCTTTCTTTGAAATAATTGCAGTATTTTAAAGCCATTTTACATAGATTCAATACACTTGGGATCGTATAAACTGACATATGCTCTAATTATGATCATTGGGTAAATGTTTATTGAATTCAACAGGCTTTTGCTGAAATGAGATTAATGGTTTATTTACACATGAGTAGATGACCTTTCTTTCCTATATTAAAGACTATGACAAGGGTTTAAATTTTGATATGGGCGAATACAAGGCCATGTGGTCAGAGACAATAATATTAGAAAAACATTAAAACAGTTACAGGAATACATTTGCAGGTGAAGCATGACTTCAGTAGCTGATCAAGCAATAGCTACCTAGATCTTCTTTTAAATGATTCTTGAGTATAAGCCAGCTGAATGTCAGTCAGTTACTTCTGTAGCTAGGCATTAAGCACACACAGGATTTTGCTGGCCCTTGGCCTTCTGTGCAAAAAAATGACTTTAATTTTACAGAAGTCTGAAGTATTTCTCACAGAAAGGCATGGTCCTGCTTTGGTTCAGTAGTCTCCAAGAGAAACCCTTTCTGAGGTCTGTATGAGAATATGCTGCTAGTGCCATCGTTCTGACTTTTAAGGGATCGATTGTTTATTATCATAATACACTGATGGAATATCATGTCAAACTAGAGGTTCAGGAGAAGTTAGGCACAGTATAAGCAGAGATACATAAATTAGATATATCAAAATCGTGCTGGCAATCACAAAGATCACCTACATCACTCTTTCTTCAAAGCTTCCCCATTCAGACCTCTGCTGTCTCTGCCTTTTCAAAGGGGCTGTAACCCTTCACATCACGCAGGAAAATAAAAAAGGCTTTTTGAAGGCTTCTTGGTTGTTGTTTGAGCCACTCTTCTCATGTCATTCAGGAGGGTGGTAAATATTTCTATGATATTTGTAGAAACATCTAATTTTCTTACAGGTCTGTATGGCTGCAGTGTTCTTGTGAACCTGCTCTGTGGATATGTATAGGTAAAGAATAGAGTTCAAGAGCCTGAGAGAACATGTTTCGTGCAAGAAAGGACTCATGCATCAGTCCCTTCCAAACTTAATTCCTTATTTTGCAGCTGTCAAATGCAACAGAAGAGTCCTTGGTGTAACAGGCTTATTTTTCCCAAATGAATGCAAGTTTCTGACCAATCATCTTGTTTTTCCTTCCACAGACAAGGAAAGAAAGAAACCCATTTAAAAATGACCTATTATACCATAGCCAAAAGCAGAACATGGTAAACCCATCACCTGTTTCAAGTGCTTTTCTCTGCAGTCTGCCTTGTCTTTATTGTTCATTTAGAAGCCTCATTGCTGGCACTTTTTCCTTTTTACTGTCCTTTTGGAAGTACCTGGCAGCAGAAAACACCAGCAAATGATGCAAGACTTCCAATCTCTATTGACTTGCTCTTTACTGTTCCGGTCTATTGTGTTCTAGCATCCCGCAACATGTAACACTGAGTTGGGTATAACACCTTCCCTAAACTGCCTTCTTCCTTTATGGCTGCTTTGTGGCCTTTTTTGTTTTCTGAGAGCAGTAGGATGTTTTAAGACATGCTCTACTTTTTTATTTTATTGCTGTTGGTACAATTGTGCTCTCTCTCTCTCAATGTCTCTTAAATTGCTGTTGTTGCTACAGCAACCTTTAGGCCTCTGCAGGATATTGCTGCAGGAGGTAGCTGATATGGCAGACTTTGTGCAGCTCAGCTCACCCCTGTGCACAGAGCTCAAGGTGATCCTCGGCACCTTACCTCTTCTGTCAGAGCTGGCTGCTTCAGCAGCGATGTGCTGTCCCTTCCAGCTGGCTTCAGAGAGCAGCTCCCTGCCTTTTCCTTTGGCATCTTCAACTTACAGAAGCAACGCTTGCTGTTCCAGGAATTCCTAGGCCATTTGGTATCAAATGCTTTGTATCTCAAGGGCTTGTCTTTCTGAGAAGTTGTAACCTGTTTTAAGCTGTTGCCTCAGTACATGCTCTTTCATAGGGGCGTGTTAAGAGCAGGTGCAGCCTTGTACACACTGTAGCATCTTCCCCAGAAAAAGTGAACATACATAACAGCAGTTGTGAGGAGTGAAGGAGACAGACATGGAGAGAAGAGAAACAAGGAGCATACTCTTGTTTTCCAGAAACAACCAGACTCACTTCAGAGGTGTCCTTTCAGAGCTCAGGTTGTACCTTGGTAAGGGACAGATGCAGAAGCTGAGCTCTGACCTTGCGTAGGACCATTGCAGCCACAGCTTCTGTGTAGGTCAGTGGTTCTTTTGTTCAAGTGAAGTGACATGTAAGCTATGGCAGACTGGTGTGACCACTCAGTGAATACGTGCCCCCACACCTGGGCACGTGTATATATAGCCAGTGTACATATCTGTACATAAGATACTGGTACAGACCTGTGAGCTGATGCAAAAGTGACAGTGGTACTCGGGAAAGGTATCTGGCATCACTAAAAGTAGCCTTGCTGGCTTCAGGGACCTTACTGTGCTAAGTAGATGAAAGTAGCTCTTTGCTTATGCTTTGCTGTTCTTACATCTAATGGGAAACATTTAATGGTTTGGGTTTTTTTTTTTTTTTTTGGAAGACCTTTTAAGCTAGTTATGCTTGGCATGTTCCAGCCATCATATTTAAAACAAACAAAAAAAAAAATATGTGGTTCAGGTCAGAAATCTTGTCCGACAGGTTTTCGTATGTTAAATATTTGCCCTCTAAGTCAGTTCAGAAGTAGACAATTTAAAACATGCAAACCAAAAATAGCGAACACTGATATAAGTGGCTATTTCTTTAAGACACATGATACCTTAAAAGTGCTCCCTCATGTTTAATATGGCAAATATTTTCCATTTTATTTGTAGAGCCATCATTCTTATCAAACAAAATATTGCAAAAAATATATATATTTGAAGATCATCCATTAAGTACAAAACTGATTAGGAAGGAAGTACAGTATCATTGTTCTTTTCTGCAACTGTAACCATATAATTTCAAGCTTACTGCCACAGAATAATTTGTATTCAGGTGCAACAGCTAGTTTTCAAGGATATTATAGTACCAATTTTCTTCAAGTTCTCTGTTCATGAGAGCAGATATATGGAACAATTGACTGACTTCCTTAAATTAATTTCAGATTATGATTTCGGTGTGCAAACTCTCCCATTTGTCTAAGATGCTGAGACGCAGGACTTAATTCTGATTAATTTGCTTGTGTAGATCAGTGACTTCCTCTGCTGAAGTAATTGAAATTGCATTTGTGTTAAACAGATGGGAGCCCAGAATCATGTCTGCACTGACTGAGGGTGCTTTACTAAATAATATGTAAAGTACTTCAGAAAAAAATATGCTGCTATCCTAAAAGGAACATAACACAACTGCAGAATATTAATATTGTTTGACAGTATAACCACTTATTTTTTCAGCTTGAGTTAATATGAAAGGATACTAAGCAGATGCTTGGTCCCTGCTCCAGCTGTTGTGGTTTGCTCAGGGGAATCTGAGAATAAATGCCCCTATTTCAAGGAAATTCCCTGGCAGTGTAAACTTATAGCATCCATTCTCCAGCCTCTTTGAGTAAATCTTTCCAGCTCTGCTTGTAGTTTTTCAGAACATGTGGGTAAGAACAGACAAGATAGCAGTATTTCAGGTTCACGCTTCATAACAAGTTTGTCAATTCCTTCACTGACTGTGAAACATATAGATGTATTTCTGCCTAGTAGTCCCCTGCATTTAGGTGAGTATTGTCTGCCCATGCAGTGCCACAGCCCCTCTGGTGGGCTATGATTACTCATGGCACCTGTAGATGCCCCATGTGATCTACTGACCTGACATGCTTGGTGCATAAGACTACGATACAGAAGCACAGCTGAGATGTGCACTTCAGCTGCCAGCTCTCCACCTAACAGCAACCTTGTCTAGAGGAACTTTCTCTGACTGCAGTTTTGCATCTCTCCTTTTTTATGATCTGTCATGAAACCATATCATGAAGTAGTCTGAGATGTCTGAGCACTCATGTATGAAACTGGGATCAAAATGGCTTTATTGAGACCAAGTGCTCCTGTTCCCTTCTGTTCTCTCTGGACCAAGCACATGGCAGCTAAAAGTCTTTTGAAGTTAGTCGGAAACAGGAGAAATCTGTGTTCTGCAGCAAGTCAGACTTTTCAGCCCTCTGTGTCTTTTGCTCTGGGAAGAACTTCTCTGAATCTACCTATGACTGCTCAGCCAACACAGCCTTATGCAGCTTTCTGCAGCAAACCATTAGCAAATTCTGCTCCAGTTTTATTCAGCATAACTCTCTCATTTCACTAACCTAGCCTTGCAGCAGTCTGTGGGGCACTGTCACCCACAGCAGTCTCCTTGGCTATGAGACCCATTAATCTGCAGATCCAACTCAATCTGTAGGTGCTTTGTTTTTGATGTGAAATCAGATGAAATTTGAGAAGGTAGCTTAGAAGTGGACCGTAGCCTGTGCTGCTCCTGAAAAATGAATTTAGGCCCTGTAGACACAATTTATTGGTTTTCTTCCCCTGGTTCTAAGAGAAAGTAGATTCGCACTCTCGTCAAATTTCTTTCAATCTGTTAATTGAGGGCAATTCGTTGTTACCCTCTCCCAGACTTAAAAATTATACAACCCTGTGATAACAGCTAAGACACGTAGAAAAATCCTCACTAGAAAGGAAATATTTTAATAAGAGACGTTTAAAAATAAGCACTATATACCTCCAAAGAAAATTAATGTGGATTCATATTGCCCACATTTAATTAAACATGTACAACACAGGTGCTTATAGTCAAGATAGTCATCTACAGTCTCTTTAGAGAGACTTTAGAAGAGAAATGGTCCATCTCCCTAGAGTTGGTCTCCTGAGCATATTTGGACCCATACCTTAGGTGGAGATGGATGTGTTTGTCATTATTTGCTAACTATGAAGCTGGATAGCAGTTGAGTTCATGACACATTTGGTTTGAATGATCACCTGTAGAGACTGCTGAAGCAGTGATATCATTTTGAGCAGGGCACAGTCTGGGCTATGGTAAATGATATTTACAGAAAATACTGAAAGAGGATGTTTTAGTAATGCAAGCATGATAGCCTTCCATACTGATATGTGTAAATAAGGCAGCTCTGCACAGACTTCCACGGTAATGAGTCATTGCAGAATTTGTTTGTTGATGTGCCAGATCACCTGTTTGTCCCTGTTTTAAAATAACTTATTTGGAAAGAATTTAAACCATAAGCAGAAAAGTACAATTAAAATATCTCCCATTAAGACTGCATCTGTGAGGAGAGCTTCAGGGCTTTCCCTTTCTTTCCCGCAGCAGTGGGAAAGTTTCAGCCCATTGACATCCTGCTTAGAAGACCAGCTAGCCGGCAGGTAGAAATGCCAGGGAGGATTGCCACGACGACTCAGGGCTGTCATAGCAATGTCGGGTGTTTTGCACAATAACATCAAAGTGGATGCATTGTATTTCCTGATTTTTAGTAGGAAGTTACTTGAGTGCATTCATTAAGATCCTGTTGATTTTAAAACTGTGTTAAAAGATGTGCGTAGGTACGCATAACTAGAAAATATTTACTCTCATTCTGCTTTAAAGCTGAATGCTAGGCAAGCTTCTACAAACAGAAGGTCTGTTCCAACTGTGCTGAACACCCTTGTCTTTACTGGCAGCACTAAGTACCTTCTGGAGCCACAGCAGTGTTTCAACAGTTTCATTACATACTTAGGTGCTGTGTATGATCCTAGTTTGCAACATTGGCCAAACCTGTAAGCCTCAGCTGGGCAAAACTTCATTCTCTCAGCAATCTCACTAGTCAATGACCCAAGAAGGATGCTTTTTATATAGTGGAATTGAAGGCTTCTGCCAACATCTCAGTCTTGGCCAAGTTTCACATGAAAGTTATGCTGCAAATTCATGTAAGTGAATGAACTTCTCGACTTAGATTTTTATCCAAAATCCATCAATATTGTACTTCATAATGTGATTCACTAAAGTGAAGTGCCACATAATCTCAGACAGGATGTCAGGAATTGCCTCTGAAAATTCTGCTTTTTTGAATTCCACTTTTGAAGAACCTGTGGAAGATAGAACAATTAATTTCCATCTCACCATTTCAGTTCAGCTCCAGCTGCTACCTCTTCTTCTCCCAGCTTCCTCAGCTCCAGTTCCCCGTTGTTCTACAGCCTGGGTTCTCTCTGTATAGGTGTGAACCTGTATTTATCTTAAGGGCATCATCAATGTTCAGACTTTCCATAAAAGCCCAAGCAGGGAAATGAAACTAAAATTCAGTTCTCACCATTGTGCAACATTGATGAGCTCAAGATAAAACATTGTCATCCATGTTTTACTTAATTAGCACAACATCTCCTAATGTTAGGAAAGGTAATTAGAAACTCTGCTTAATCACACCTTATGATTATATGCTAAAAGTACTCTATTAACTCCTTTCTTTGGAGTAGATTTGAGCTCAAGGACATGCTTCATGGAAATAGAGTTGCAGAGAAATAATTGCTTTGGTTTCACTGGCCCAGTTTCTCTTTCAGGGACTGGAAAAAGGGAGGGGAAGTAAAATATGCTGATGGTAGGCTTCTGGAGCCTTTCCTATATGTTTAAGAAATAAGTGACCACATAGTAAGTCTCTTTAGTGTCCTCATGCTGGCACTGATAGTTCTAAAAGGTCCAGAATCCAGATGACAACTTGTTAAAGTCAGAGGCTTCAGCTGTAGGAAGTTTTCTTAGTTTCTCCTAATCATTTGTGAATTTCGAGCATGCAAGTTCTTTAAAATAAAACTCAAACCCAGAAGGATTTATTTTTGGCTTACACCACGTTTATAATTTGATCTCTGAATTTTGTGTGTATACTATGATTTTATGTGTGTATTATGGGAGTGTGTATGTACATATATATACACATATAAAGTAACCATGCCCATACCAGACAAATCCTGAATACCCTTGAATGAGGTGAAGACACTACAGAGTTGTGATATGTAAACCATATGATTCCAGTACATAGTCTATATACATCTTGATGCTAAAAATTTTTGACTGTAGCCTATAGGTGTATCAGTAATAGAAATGTTGCACCAAAATTATATTTTCAACTAATATTCTCTTGGCTGTGAAGACATGTTAGGAGTGTTACTTAAAGTCCTAATCAATTAACAGGAAAACTGTTCAGAGCAAAAGTCTGTTGACGATATGGTTTTACTCTATGTGGGTATGTAGGGCTGTTATGGAGGTGAAATTTATATCACCTTTGTGGTTAAGACACAGAACAATCTTATATTCCTGTGTTTCCAGAAATCATATTTAAAATTGTTTCTTTGATATGGTCCTGGTGATACTCTCCAGCTTCATTCACAAAGTAAACTACCATGATGAAAAATAACCTGTGCCTTTCGTGGGAGTTCTCTTGACTAAGATTTTCTTCCTGTATTTAAAAAATTACTTGGATTTTGTCAAAAGAAGAAAACAAAATTAAGGCAAATAAATTTACTGCTAGAGACTAAATCATTGTAATAGTCTCTTGTGACTTCAAAAATATTATTATGAATGTCTGGATGAAAATTCTTTTATTTTCAACAATAATTAAGGGAGCATGTTTCTCATATTCAGATGAAATATTGAGCCTTGTGAATATAGGCTCTGTTTCTGATGCAGTAATCAAGATCTGTGTATTGACTTGTGGGAATTAAGACTATGATTGTGCACTTTCCTAGGCAGGAGCCAGTAACTTCTGTGACTAATGAAATAGCAATCGGAGTGCATTCCTCACAGCTTTACTGTGTAACTTCTGAAACTTAGGCCACTTTTCTGCATCCACATTTCTTCTTGGGCATGGATGGGACTTTCTTTTGCTAATTTATTATATACAATCTATTACAAAGAATCCTGCATAGCTGTGATGTGGACTTTCTGAAGGTGTTCCTAGGTTGTAGTATCCAGATCTGGATTACTGAAATATGATAAAAGACTTATTTTTTTTCAAAGTCACAACTGAGTTTCTTTTCTGTAGGTGTCAAACTTTTTATTCTGTGCTGTTGATTAGGTGTGCATTGTACAGAAGAGAGACACCAAGAAAATGTATGCCATGAAATACATGAATAAACAGAAGTGCATCGAGAGAGATGAAGTTCGAAATGTTTTCAGGGAGCTACAGATAATGCAAGGCCTGGAGCACCCCTTCCTAGTCAATCTATGGTAAGTAAGCCTTTAAAATTCAGTGAAGGATCTTTTGTTTTTTACCTTATTGCTGAATCAGTTCAGGCTTTGGAAGGCTAGAAAGCTGAAAAGTATGAAAAAATTTTGTTGACTTTTTTTTTGACGTATTTAGGTTTTGCAGCATTAATATTTTAGAGGTGCCCTTTTGTACTGGAATATTTAAAATATCACATTAATATTTTCATTTCGCGTTTGGTTTCTCTCCAGATTGTTACAGCAGTGTGTGGAAATGTGTCCTTCTGTTAAGTTTAATTTCTTTTTGACAATACCTGGACTAAACATTTGTTATAAGGCTGTGGAGTATCAAACTTAACCACTCACTTAAGATATGTTTTAGCTGATTCAGAGGAAATTGAAACATCGATTACTCTTAAAAAATAGCTGACATGGAACAATAGAAAAAGCATCTTTGTTGCCTGGAATGTCTCTTATCTTCCCTGTGACTACCTTGGTCACATATGGGCATGAGGAAATGTTGGTCAAGTAATTACTAGTTTCAACTATGCTATCAACTTAAAATATTGGCTGGCTTTTTTGTGGTGATAGTACTTAATGGGATGGAGACATTTCTTTATGTAAGAATGACTTGCATCATTCAAAAAAAGGAGACATAAACCATTATGAGATGAAAATTGTTCTCTTTGTGGATACCTTGGCTGGCTATAGATGGTCACAGTGCAAAAAGACCTGTTTTGTGAGTTTTAGCTGTTTTTTTTTTTTTTTTTTTTTTTCCCCCATCCTTTAGCTCACTTTTGGCCAGTACAGGTGCAAGGTTTCTTGTTACCAGCTTAGCATCTTTCATGAATTAAAAGCCAAACTACATTCTGGCTTGAGTGAATACAGCTTTAGTATAATTGCACTCATTTATATATCAAAGAGTTTGATCCCAAAATTCATTCAAAAAGGACCTAATCATATATATGTGTGTGTATATGTTTCAGGTGCTCTGCACTTGAAATGAATGATCATAGTTGAGCTAACCTAATGTCCTGTTGGAGGCTCAAAGAAAAATATATAAACACTGTGACACAAACCTTTCCCAGTGACAGAGAATAAGCGGGAGACAGACACCATCCTATGATGATCGGAAAGCCTCGTTTATTGAAAATCAGAAGGCATCTTTTATATTGTTCTTAATTATCTCATACATATTTTAATTAGTTCATACATATTGCAAAAGCGAAGCTCATCATTGGTTACAGATTATATGTCAACCCCTCTTATGTTTATCTTTTGTGTTTAGCCTTGCGGTTAGCAGTTCTTTATCTTAGTGTTCCAGTTCCTTTTACTCATCCCATTATCCTACAATAGTTGCACCCCAGGTTATCTTGACCTGGAGTTTGTTTTACTAAACTTCAACCAGCTGCACTTTATCATGTCCCTTTGCTGTTAGCCACTCTGTGGCTAAGCTCTCCACATCCCAGTACATTTTCCAAGGTTCCAGCAACCTGTACTCTGGAGATTTCTTCACCAATGATGTGGTATCTCTGTGCTTAAGAGTCTGTAGATTTTTATTTCATGCATTTGTCTTATATCTTTTGAGCTCACACAAACTTTCTGTTCTTTATCAAGCGATGGCAAAGATTTCCACTGTGTGACTAGACACAGCAGAAACAGTCTTAGGTTAATGTGATCTATGAGATACTTCAGTAAACATAACGGTGCTGAAGGACTAGAAATAAAATATTTGTTGTGAAACAAAAAATATGCCAAATTACAGTTACTGAATTATAATCAGTTTATAAATATTCTTCCTTTTTTTCATGCCAAATATGAAACCTGAAGCAAGCAATACCATAAAATATGTTGGATTTGATGATGATTTTGTGTTTTAAATAATTTATTATTCTTGTGCTTCTGAGGTACTGTCACAGATTCGAACGCTATACTGTATGTGTATATGAAAAATGTAGAAAATGAAACACAAATTTAGTACTCTAGAAATAAAATTTAAGTCAGAGTATATTATCCAAGATGCTCCAGTGCACTACCAATGTTCTGTATTTGATGTCTGTAACAATAGTTACAGTTGAACAGTCTATCTAGGATGCTAATTAGGTGGAATAACAAGATTTTTTTAGAAGGGAAGACACAGAGGGAGCCTGCCCACCCATCAGATCATGTAATAAATGACAAGTTTATGCTGTGGATGTGGCCTGAAAGTTATCACTTGCATTAAAGCTTGTGACCCAGCTCAGCATCCAACAGTCTTGTTTCCCTGTCACCAAGGTTAGTTTGCATGTCTATGAAACAGAACATGCAATAGTCTGAGGACTTGCATCCAATCTAAAATCAGTGCCCACATTACGGGACACTTCTGTGAAGACATGCAGTTTGCTTGTGCCACTGTTCAGCCTCCACTGCCTTAACACCTTACTGCTTTGCAGCCTGAAATGCTCTTATAAGCAACATAATTTGGTTCTTAGGGCCAAAGCATAAACATGTGGAGGTGTAGCTAAGCTAATGGGTGAAACAGCTTCTGGGTCCATTCCCTGTTGCTGCCTGATGCAGCTGGGCTGGCCCTTGGCACACTCCTGTCCTCTCTGAGTCAGCCCCTTCCCAAACGGCTCCTGGGATAGTTTCACAGGCAATGTCCCCCACATCAACATGGTGTGGCCAGTGGCCTTCAGCAGCAAGGACTTCCTAGCGGAAGCACAAGCCCTGTCAGTTGGCTTTAGTGCCTGGAAATTCTCCCCAGCATATTTAATCTACTATGACAATCAGAGTGGCTAGCTGAGATCCTACTCTAGGGAACTCCATCCTTCCTTTTGAAGGTGGGCAATTGTGTGGTCAAACCCCTTATATATGAAACTCTGCTGAGGTTCAGAGACTTGGACATACACAACTAGAACTGCAGAAAATTTTTCAAAAATAATTGTATAGAATCATAGAATCCTTTAGGTTGGAAGGGACCTCCAAGATCATCAAGTCCAACCATTGAGCCATTAGGGCTCGAAAGTCCTCTGCTAAAACAGATCAGAATCTGTCAGGGTTGGAAGGGACCACAAGGATCCCCCAGTTCCCACCCCTCTGCCATGAGCAGGGACACCTCCCACTAGATCAGGCTGCCCAGAGCCTCATCCAGCCTGGCCTTAAAGACCCCCAGGGATGGGGCCTCAACCACCTCCCTGGGCAACCCATTCCAGGGTCTCACCACTCTCATGGGGAAGAACTTCTTCCTCACATCCAGCCTGAATCTGCCCACTTCCAGCTTTGCCCCATTCTCCCTAGTCCTGTCATTACCCGATAGCCTAAAAAGTGCCTCCCCAGCTTTCTTGTAGGCCCCCCTAAGATACTGGAAGGCCACAATAAGGTCACCTCGGAGCCTTCTCTTCTCCAGACTGAACAGCCCCAACTCTCTCAGTCTGTCCTCATAGGAGAGCTGCTCCAGCCCTCGGATCATTCTCGTGGCCCTTCTCTGGACACGCTCCAGCAGGTCCATGTCCCTCTTGTAATGGGGGCTCCCGAATTGGATGCAGTACTCCAGGTAGAGTAAATTTCATTGACACTTAGTATTTTCTCCTGAAGTGTCCACCTCAAACTTTATGCATTCATATGTCTAGTGATTCAGAGCCCTGACCCTAAAGTGAGCTACTGAAAAATCTGTATTTCACCCTGGGCTAGCATAGCAAAGGGAAATGTTGAATCCAGGCCTCTCCAAAATTAGTATAGCCTATGCCAAATAACCAATCCTTTTTATCAGGCCCATAATAGGTTTCTATAATTAGCTTTGCACACTCCTAAATTAATTTAAAAGAGCTTCTGATGTATTTCTGGAGTTGCAGACTGCAGTAGCATATTTCGGACTTCTAAATACTCTCTCAACCTTTGCCTGAATTTCAAGATGTTCTACACATTAACTTCAAATGACAACTTCTGTTATTGAACTATAACAGAGGCAAACCACAAAAATCACAAGTGACCCACGAATAATGGTCACATCTGTTCTGTTAACATTAAGCCATATGAACAGCTTTAACATATTAATTATATTTTTTATTTAATAATTGAAACTACATTTTTTTTTACTACCATAAAAAAATTAACAGTGCAAGTGCAAATGGAATATTCCTTAAACATATTTTGTGTTCCCAGCAGTAACCTTTTAAAATAACAGCATTTTCATTGATTGTTGGTGAATTAGAAACCTGTTTAATGTATCTTTACTTGCAGTTTAGCTGCAATAGTAATTTGCAGCAAATATATTTATGTTTTAGTTACAACTAACATCAGATTATTAGCAGGAATCTATGAGATTTCCTCTTAGGATTCAATTCCTGGCACACTAATGGAAGGAACAGTTGAAGCTGTATTTTGTCTATAGTAATTGCCGCTAGATTTGTTTCATTTTTCAGAGTTACTTTTTTCTGTTCTTTTTGTTAATTGTACTGCCAATGTACAAACAGCCTGTAACAGAAGATACTATCTTGTTTCACAAACTAGAATACTAATTTTGCAAGGAATAGTTATGTACAGGCAACAACGCACCTGCAGATGTGTAAATGTTGAGTTTGCTTTGACTGGGCTGCTTTGGTCTAGTCCGTCCTTCTAGGCTCTAGCACACTCTGTAAGGGTGTTTATCAGTGTTCAGAAATCCTGCCCAAGGTAAGATTTTCATAACTAAAATGCAGAAACCTCATCAGCCTACTAGATTTAATTTCCCTACTTAGCTGGGGTGCCCAACTTTGATTTCCCAAGGATATTTAGAAGTATGCATTCTGAGAAGGTTGGTAGCAATCTGCCATTGAGAACTCTGCTACAGCCTCCACATCAGTAGACAGGCAATGACATTGTCCACTTAACTAAAAAAAAAACCCAAAAAACAAACCAAACCAAACCACTAAATCTCCTAGAGAAAGTCAGAAATTCACTTATAGGCAGGATTCAGCCTAAGAGGAGTAGTGGTAAACAACTTTTACAGAATTGTGCCTTTTACATTAGATTGTCCTTGCATAAAAAGTGAAAACGGACTTTGGATGAGGAACTGTCGTAAACTGTGTTTGCACAGTACACTTTGTGGGCTTGTCATGTAGTCTGAGAAACTGAGGATCTGGCTGCCCACTCTAAAGGGAGCCTAGAGATCATGTTTTCTGCTTTCCAGATGAGCTTACTACTTGAATGCTAAAAAAAAAAAAAAAAAGTGATGGTAGTGCAAACAGCTTACTTTTTATATATAAAGAATCTATCTTGTGTGCCCCCTGTAATCTCAGTGAAAAGTAATTAGCTAGCTGGACCAGTCTAGATAACTCTTCAAAAGTCTTCAGAATAACCTACATTTCTCCACTGATTTGAAAGGAAACTAGGTACTTATCTTTGCTGCACTGTCCCTTCCTCTGGATTCCTCCCTCCCCTAACCCCACTTATATGAAGGAAGACTTAAGCATAGGTGGGTAGCATGGATCTCATCTACTGTTCTTTTGTATGGAAGACATATACATGATGATAAAAGTATGGAATTTTATTATCAAAACACTCACATTTTTTTCTGTAAGAATGTCAGTGTCATCAATTTTTTTTCTTTTGGATGAATTTACATGGAATCTTACTTCTAATTCAAAATGTTGAATACTAAATCCATATTGAAAAGCATATTTGCAGAAAATTCCACTTATGACAACCTTTTCATGATTTCGTGGGACTGACCCTGACCAGAACTGCTGATTTTCAAATATTAATCTGGACCTTCAAGATATGTAATAAAATTAATATAGCAGATAATAAAATCAATATAGTGGTAAATCTCCCAACAATTCCTTCAGCCAAAGGGAATACTAACCAAGCACATTAATCTTTCTTTGAGGAATTAAATCATCAAAAAGAAAAGTTGGCAAGTCAAGAAACAGACATGAAGACTGGAAAGCCCTTTAGTTATACATGATAACTGCACAAAGAAGTAATGAGATATATGGGAAAGTAGTTTGTCATCAGTTATATTATTGTGGAGAGAAAAAGAAAAGAAGCGAAACCTTCTGCAGTGGGTATTTCTGCTGACATCCATCAGTAAAACCAGCATATACAAGAATACAGAACAGCTAATATAAAACAAAGGTAGCATCTCAACTCCAAAAGAGCTATATTAAAAAGCTTCTTGAGGCTCATGCATCTTCTCTGAGCTTTATTAAATTTAGCTTCAAAAATCTCAATTTATAAATCATATTATCTGAAATATGAACTGTCTTTCATAACATCTGACACAGAAAAGAATCATTCTTCTATAAATGCTCATAATAGCTTGGAGGATAACAGCTTTTCTTGGGGTTGATTTATAACCTTCATTTTAGAAATGAAATTGAATAAATGCTTAAATATATGTGAGACTTGTAGCCAGTTTTATCACCTATAGAGGCATTTCTGATAATAGGGATTCCTTCTTAAAATGAAAAGCAATCTCATTTTTTTTTTATCAGACTTTTTGTATGTCATGTGTATTTCAAGCATAGAAGAATGAGCTGTAGAAATGTCAGCTCCTGACACAGTCCCATTTTGAGACTACATTATGTCCCCCTAAGATCCAGCATTTTACCCATGTTTATCCCTCCCCAAATACCTGGGTGTCCCCTAGGCAAGAAAAGTAGCGTTCCTGAGAGGATCTATATTTAAATATCTTTTTCACAACATGAATTGGGACTGAGCCAAGAGCCAGGTTACTCCCTATGCATCAACTTTGTAAACTGACATCTTCAAACATGAGTACATTCACTAGCTGCTCTGAAAATGCAGCTTATCACAAAAGATAGAAGTCTTTTGGGAAAAAAAAAAGTATCAAAATGGTTTCTCTGCTGATGTAGATTAGAAAAATCTGAAAAAAAAATTTTGGACCATTCCTCAAAACTTGGAACATTGAAGTGATCTGATTTTTAACAGCCTTGCTTAAAGCTTTTATATCCTTTAAAAATTGTCAGAACAATTTCAAAGGCAGCAGAAGGATGAGGATTTACTTTTGCCAGCTTATAAGTCATTTTCCTGGCACAGAAAGAACAATGTTTCATATATTTAACAACACATAATGAAAGTGTTAGCTGAATTCTCAGCAAGGCTCTGTATTTTGAAGAATTCTTCTTTCTATTCACCAGTTTGTGGAAAGTACATGTATTTCATGAGACAGATCTACAAATGTATATTACTGCTACCACCTAGAGTAAGACTATGTTTCAAATCCAGTGGAAACTGGAACAAGTGAAGAACACATCATAGCAAAAATGTTCATGCATATCTGAATTCATCTAATTCCTTAATCTATCTTCAAAAGAAAGGTGTGGAGTTAAAAAAGAAAAAAAATTATAGAGAGAAGAAATTGTTTATTCAGTCTCACGTGTTGAATAGGTTGTTTAATCATGGGCTTACAGAATCATTTAGGTTGGAAAAAACTCTTAAGATCATCAAATCCAACCATTAACATAACTCTACCAAGTCCATGGCTAAACCATGTCCCTAAGCATCCCATACCTAGCCCTAACCCATCTACACAACTTTTAAACATATGCAGGGATGGTGATTCCACCACCTCCCTGGGCAGCCTGTTCCAATGCTTGATGACTCTTTCAGTGAAGAAATTTTTCCTAATATTCATCGTGACTGTCTCCAGGTGAAACTTGAAGCCATTTCCTCTAGTCCTGTCTCTTGTTGTGTGTGAGAAGAGACTGGCACCTATCTACAACCCCTTTTGGGTACTTGTAGAGGGTATTAAGGTCTCCCCTGAGTGTCCTTTTCTTCAGGCTAAACAACCCCTGTTCCCACAGCCGCTCCTCATAACACCTGTGCTCTAGACGCTTTACCAGCTTAGCTGCCCTGCTCTGGACCTGCTGCAGCACCTTAATGTCTTTCCTGTATTGACGGGCCCAAAACTGAACACAGTACTCAAGGTGTGGCCTCACCAGTGCCAGGAGGGTGATCACTTCTCTACTCCTGCTGGCTACACTATTTCTCATACAAGCCAGGATGCCGTTGGCCTTCCTGGCCACATAGGAACACTGCTGGATCATGTTTCTGCCAAGCAACTTTCCAGCCAGTCTTCCCCAAGCCTCTAGTGTTGCATGGGGTTATTGTGGCCCAAGTGCAGGACCTGGCACTTGGCCTGGTTGAAGCTCATACAATTGGCCTTGGCCCATCAATCTAGCCCGGGTCCTTCTGTAAAGCCTGCCTACCCTCAAGCAGATCAACACTTCTGCCCAATCTAGTCTTATCTGCAGACTTACTGAGGGTGCACTCTATCTCCTCATCAAGACCTTTCGTAAAGACATTAAACAGAACTGATCCAAATACTCAGACCTGGGGAACACCACTTTTGACCAGCTGCTACCTACACACAACTCAAAATTATCAGCTGCCCTTCCTACAATTGGCTAGGAAAAACATCAGCTTGGTTGATCAAGCCCCATAGTATGTCTCTGCTCCTCAGACCGCATCAGAAATGTACATAAACCTAAAAACTTCAGGAAGCAGGAACACCTGGCCGAGTGTTTTGCTGCTGGGTGCAGCTGAAAATAACCAACTGAGGGGCATCAATTACCTATCAGAAACCACAACCACCAAGAGCAGGTGGTTTAGGTCAGTCTCAGGTGAGTTTGCTTAATGGCTGCAATGATATGGCTGTGTAACTTGCATTGACATAATAGGCCTAATCTGGAGTGAAAATATTTTATAGAGGATAGAAAATTTCTTTTCTGGTATCTAATATGACCAGCTTTCTGAGCTTCATGAGACTCCATAGTAAATGCTGTGAGCAAAGTCCATTATCTAACAGAAAAAATTACATGCTATTTTTGGAAGGGAGCAGTGGGTTTGTGGTGTTTCCCATTAGGACACAGGTTAGGTGTTTGCAACTAGTCTGCCTGCCTCTCCAGC
>NW_008619389.1:5738-6971 GCF_000691845.1 Merops nubicus | reverse complement strand
AGTAGTGAGTCCTTCTGAAAAGGAAGCGCAAGCTGCAGTGATGTTTATCTTAATAATATGTGGTGGATCCCCAAATGTTCTTGAAACTACAGACCTTGACAGACATTCAGTTTTTGTAGAGATTCTTGGAGATGCTCAACACTCTTAGCTCTCTCTGGTTATACCCAGCTGCTCTAAACCTGGTTTATGGGAAGAAAGACTATGATGCCCTTTTTAGGCAATGTCTATGCTAGTAATTTAAAAGTGAGTATTGTTCCTGGACTCTCTAACCCAATCTTCCATACTGCTAAATCGTTTTAGACCCCCTCCTAGCCTAGCTATGTGCTGGAGTGTAAGCACCATCCAGAGAACCCCCAGACAAAGCCAGATTGCTCCCAGCAGGCAGCTTGCATGACATCACCCTGTTAGAAGTTGACAGCTTAATAGTCCAGGCACAGACTTTTCTGTGCCATTTGGTCTCGGTGCTGGAGAACAACTACTGACATGTGTGATACAACATATGTTTTTTGCTTCTGTCGTGAATTTAGCTGCGGTCATGAACCTGAGGCCACGTAATCCCAGGCCATTCTAGATATCTGATGGGCTTTACGATTCCTTTCCAGACAAGAAGAGATTGTAAACCAAGGCAGTAAGATATATTTAGTGTCTTGCCCAGAGCTTAGATGAGTGAACTATTTTTGCTATGAAGGAAGCAAGGGGTGAGTACTTTCCTCAAATAGCTAGATCAATTCATCACTGCATTAATGGAAATCTGGAATAGGTAAAAATATAGAAGTTTTGTATCTAAGACTCAAAAAAAAGTCTATTTTCCAGAGCCTTAGGAGAAATAATGATGGAGGAAAAAGGGTAGGAAAGGGCAATGAGACAGCAGGAAGGACAGGATAATTGGAAGAAGAGAATATAGGAAAGATTTGCCTCAAGTTGTAAATATTGAGTGTATTATTTCTGGCTCTGGAAATTGCATTGGACTCAGCATTGTCAGTTGCTAACCTCTGGTTGCTTGTCTTAAATGAATGTTAGCTGTGACAACTTCACTGACTGATGAATGCATGATGCAACAGTTAGTTATTTTAGAGCTGATTTTAATATTCTAAGATCCTAATTTCCAGTAGTGGAACACTGTCTTGAGTCTGCCTATATTGAATTTTCTTATGGTGACTAATTTTTTCCCCTGAGAAATTGCTGTCACCTTGAAATATAGATATATCTTTGGACTTAACTTTAATACATTCC
>NW_008619389.1:770-5707 GCF_000691845.1 Merops nubicus | reverse complement strand
CCTAAAATCAGGAATGGCCTTTGGCATAGTTTAAGTTTTGATCTTTTTTGCATTATAAACTGCTGCAATAGATATTTCATCTCATGTGTGTCTCGTTGCATCCTGGGATCTTTTTTAGGAGCTTGTCTTCTGCATCATTCTTACTGAGACAGAATTTATTTGCTGACCCATAATAATTTTTTCACACACAAACCTTTCACTGCAAGAGGAATTTTATCATAAACACTAACACTGATAAATACTAAACTTCTGGGGAAAATAATCCATTTTATTTTAAGAATGTTCATTTTCAGTCAAATTCATCTTAAAAATTCATGCTTATTGCCTCATTCTGCCTTCACAGGAGGATAGCTGCTACCCAGAGCAGACCCTCATGAGCTTGGGTTTAGCTTTGGCCATGTCTCAGGTCTGTGGTGTGGACAGTCACAGTTATGCTCTGCACATATATGGCAAGGATTAACATTGTTCGGTTTTGGACAGAAGCAGAGCTCCAGCGCTGTGGCAGGCGTATTCTCAGGAGAACTTGCAGGGGAACAGATTTTCAGTGCTCTTAGCATAATGAGATGGGAAAGAAAAGCCTTTAGACTTTGCTTCAGACTCCTCAATTGCCAATTTAGGCAAGCAGTGATTTTTATTTTTTTTTTTTAAATTCTCTGCTTTAAACATTATGAATGCAAACATGATATCTAGAGTGTGTAATTAGACTGATAGCCGAGGTCCTGTAGGTAAAGTGGTTTTCATAATCAGTTTCTGAGTAATGAGTTCATCATGCAAATCTCCTGTTTTCAGGCAGGCAGGATCGATTCTTACCTATGCTATGGAAACTGGGACTGCAATTAGTCTGCACTAAAAGCTCTGCTAAAGATAGGCTGTACAAGATGCAGCTCAGCACTGCGTTAACAAAGCCCAGCAACTGTGGGAGAGCCATCAGACTGAAAACTGTCTTGGATGCTCTTGTGAAATTGTCCACAGATATCCAGAGAGTGAATGCAAAATATGTGGTCATTACAAAATAAAAATAAGTGTTTAACACTTCACTGCAAACATCTGAAAGTGAACAGATCCTACAAATCTACACCTAGTCCAAAAATGTTAAAGTTCTTCTTGGAGACTATCGCTTGGAGACTATTGCTTGGAAATTATTCCTAGTTTAGTTTAGAAATATTTGAGGTTTTAGCCATGATACTTTTAGTTCAAACCAGATAAAAACCATAGGTGAATTCCTTTTTACTTATAATAGGTTGAATTGAGAGTCAGGGCATCAATACTAAAAACAAACCCAAACCAAACCATTATGGAACTAGCAAGTAGTATTAAAACAGTGATAACTGAAGAATATCTGTATGCTTCAGGTAATACATTCGCTGAATCAGATCTTTCCCTTTTACTCCTGCTAGAATGCCAAGTCAATTATTTATCTTACCAAACATTAACAGTTAGGGGCTTTTTTTGGCCAAATGTCCAAAAGGACAGAACAGAAGCCAAAAGTCTAACTATATGGACGTAAATGGTGTAAATAAATAAAAAATAAAAAAAATCCCAAGCGTAAGCTAATTTAAATTTTGCACTGTAAGAATTGTATCAAATAGAGTGGATTTAAAACGGCAAATAGCGAGATTGAATGAAAACAGGAACTTCTGTGATCCATTACGGTTTTAATATTGCCTGCTTAGGGGAACCTTTGCCCTGGTTCATTAAAATTTATCAAAGCTTTTATTATTTTAAAAGTCATCTACAGATTTTTACAGCGTAAATGTGCTCTTAATTCCATTTTATTGAACTAAAATGATATTTATTGTACTTGTAAAGTGCAGTAAGAATCTGGTACTAAGACCAGGAAATTATTAATGGTATCACGTTACTAAATGGATAACAGTTTTGCAGCATAAAGCTCTGATTAGAAGAGACTAACTCTCATATTTCACAAGTATGCGTCACATAAAGGAGGATTTAAGGTTCCTTTTCTACTGATGTTTTACTTTTTACAAACTACATCCTCATCAAGGGTGAAAAAAAAGTCATGAAAAGTCATGAACTATGAAGAAGATGACTCTTTAAATTCTTCTGCGAAACAGTTGTGTCCAGGAGGAAGATGGATTTGCCTGTCAAATTCTAACTACCTAAACTGGAATTTGTCCATGGTGCAGAGGGTAAATTCTTGCAAACAGCTGAGGTGGTGGGGTTGAATCCTTTTGGCAAAAAAATAAGGAAAATAAAGCTAAGAGAAGTAACTCTTCTTGACCATAGTTTTCACAGGCCCACCAACAGATGGGAGAAGGATGAGAGAAAATAAGGATGCAAATAGAAGTGACAATGTGTCTGGTGAGGGATGTGAACTGTGGGACGAAAAGAGAAGGCTTTTTCCACCTTCAGTGGGCACAAAATCTAACCTAATCTGAAAATGTAACAAATATTGGTGCACAAGTCAGATTCTTCAAGGTTTAAACTTTCTTTACAGATATTTGAAAATAAAGAAAGCAGAAGGGTAAGCCAGTTCTTGTTTCTCAGGTCTCTCCAAAGAAGAGGAGAGATGAGCTCTAGACCTCTGTGTGCGCTGTTCTTTCTGCGGAAGCTGAAAACTGCAACCATTTAAAAAAAACAACCAAAACAGTTTGTTCATCTTGAACTAGAACACTTGAAAGTATTTTCCCTTGAGGAAAATATCCTTCAGTTGGAGACAATATTCAAAGCCAAAATATTCTTTCCTAAACAAAATCATTTTTTAAATTATAAAAGATTAAAAGATATGATAAAAATGGAACAGCGTTTTCTAAACTATATGTATTTAAAAATAATTTTAGGAGTTAAGCTTCTTAAGGCATTAGAAAAATATAGTGGTATAATTCACAAGGTAAGATTTCAACACCTGAGAAGGATAAGATATGTTATGCGAGTGTCACGTACTATCCTTATTATTGTTCATCACTTAGTAAATGGTGACAGCTGTAGTTTTGGCCATACAGTACTTCATTCCTTAGGGAGGGATAAGCATTACTTCTTCACAGTCAGTACAAGGAGCTCTATATAAATGCCAAGTAGGACAGTTTTCACTTCTTGAAACAGCTTTGCTGGATGATCCAGGTGTTTGTGTGAACACCTGTGTATTTTTACTAATCTGGGAAGACTGGTATAGCAATGTCTTCCATTTGTCTTCAGCCACCGTCTAGCTGCTTGCATTTAAGTAGTCTTTAGCAAAGTCTGGGCTTAGCTAAGCTACCTACAACTGTACTGTCACAATTCTGAAAATTTAACAAGGGTCCTATGAAGTAATAAGGAGAAAAGCCTGATTCTGATCCATATTTTCTAGCATTTCTTCAAGTGGAAACATGAATTTTAGCTGTACTAAAACATTGGTGTAAATCATTAGGATATATAGATACAGAAAGATTGATAAAGTAGGCTTTTAAAGAGTAGCGAAACACTGAAAATGACATTGTGAGCATTTAGAATCACAGAGAGCACTGTGTCTTTGAGACCAGCTCTGAGGTGTCCCCCCTCACGCACATGTGTTGTCCAGAAACAAACAGCTCTTCTTCCATATGCCAAGTAAAAAAAAATCTCTAAGATTAAGCATTTTACCAAAGAAGGTCTGTGACCAACAGCAACCTCAGCAGCCTGGGGCAGCTGAACAGCACAACATAATTCACTCAGAGTAACGGGGGAAAAATACTACTTTTATGACTCCTTGACCCAGTTCAATGCTGAAGAAGAAATTCAACTTTTCTTTTGACAGTGGTCTGCCAGTGAGCTTCTATTTAATTTTCCTTTGAGCCCTTAAATAACTCCAAACTGCATCTGTCTCTTCCTAATCAATCACATCTGGCCTTTTTCTGCTCAACAAGGTCTATCACTCACTTGTAACATACAGAGAAATGCTTGCTCAGATCCAGTCTCCTGGGTTTCCTTTCCTGTTCCTCTCAGTCCTGCTCTTCTCTGGAGTCATCTGGCTGGCAGTCCATCTCATCCCATGAAGGCTCTTGTTGTCTGGTGAACTCTTTAAAATGGCTTATTTTATTTCCTGAAATATGGGTGGATAAATGAAGTATTTTTTAATGTCTCTTTCTTATTTATTTTATTTTTTCTGTAAATAATTCAAGATTATCTTATGACCGTTCTGATATGCCAGCTTCAGGACGACCCATGAATAAATGCTGAGTTGCCTGTGGTTCCTTCATTTGCTATTTAGTACAACTGATATCACATGCACGCTAACTGCATGTGACACGCTAACTAGTTGCAATGGCTGATATTCCAATGCAGATGAAATAATATTTTAAATTAGTGTTCTTAGAACCTTCGATGAGCATAGGCTGCCTTAATGACATCCTATATTCATTATTCTGTAACCATTCTAATGAACATCTTTATTTCACACTCTAGAAAGTCTTTTTTTGTTTACTTTTATCTCTTTTACTCAGGAGACATCTGAAAACTTAGCACGTCACCAAGGCTTTTATGCATTCCTGAGTTGTCTGTGCTCTTTCACAGTGACAAGAGAAAAACAGGACCCTCCAGATTGTTGTTCAGCCTCTGTTCAAGCAGAGAAACCTGGCTGAACAACAGCTTCTACATCCTTGCAGGCATGACTTGTTTATAAGCTGTAGGACACAGGAAAATAAAGGGGCTGTCAGTAGCTGTCAAATGCAGCTGGGTTGGGGAGCAGCACTGTGCACAGCAAAGGCCAAGAGTCATGGCCAAGGCTCCCAGATAGGCTGACAGTGGGGTGCAGCTGGCAACGGGGTCCCATCACCACCATGGCCAGTCTGGTGGTACATCAGCAGAAATCGATATGCTCCCTGCTTAAGCACTTTTCTCCCCTGTTTAATTAGTCATGTATGAAGTGATTCAGTTTAACCTTGGGAATATGCTTTGGTTTATTCATTCATAACTCTCAGAAGCAGAGGATCTATAGTTATAGTGAAATTAAATGTTAGTAT
>NW_008619389.1:0-739 GCF_000691845.1 Merops nubicus | reverse complement strand
CTTCCCCTCAGTCATGGTGAGTTTTGTCACACTCTAGAATCAGTGGTAAAGACAAAAAACCCTATAACTATCCATTGATTAACTTGGGGGTGGGGGAGCATTGTTTAATCTCCTGTCTTACTTACTTGGAGAACTTGAATAACAAATAAAAATAAAAGTTCCATTAACCTTATAGGACTTTCAGGCATGCTGCCCTCTACCCTCCTCCACATTCTCTGTGAATATTGAATTTTTAACATGAAGCTGCAGCACGAGCATAAAAGCATCCTGTGTATCACTGTGCCTACAGAGCCTTCTTCTAAGGACAAGCCTAGAAAGGTAAAATTTGGTCATTCCTACCTCTTCAAACGCTCTTGGAGGAAAATGTCAGATCTGGACTTAAAGTACAGAGATATCAGAGTACACAGAAGAATGAAAGAAGGCAGGGGACAACACGGTGTTTAATAAGGAGAGATCCTTCTTTCTCAGCTGTTTCTTTGTCATTGTCTTACCACCATCTTGACACTTCGTCCCTTTATGAGGGCCCACACCCTGATGTCACTTCTCAAGGCAACCTGACAGGTTATTGTATCTAACCCAGGTTGGTTCTTACTCTCATGGAGAAACTGCCAGCCTGCAGGGATTAAACAAAGAGTATTACAAAATGAGAAAACATTTACATTTACTCCTCAAAATATGAGGCTGAAAATGGGAGGAAGGAGAGCCTCTTTTCTATCTATCTTGCACTTCTCACTTATTT
>NW_008619388.1:21574-122156 GCF_000691845.1 Merops nubicus | reverse complement strand
ATATTAATATATTAATATTTTTTAATATACATTCTTTTAATATTGTATTTCCTAAAATAAAAGGAACGGGTTCTGGAAAAAGGTGGGAATGTTTTGGGCTACTGCTGTTGCAACTAGATGGTGTTCCCATTCTGCTTGGGTTAGGATGCTGTTTAAGGTGTAGTCTTGCAGTCTTGTTGGATTGTATCTGTTCCTGTGGTTTTTGGGTTTGGTTTTTCCAACTTATCTGTCTTGATGAAGAGTAATAACATTTAGAATTACGGAATCCACAGGTAGTTATTATTTCAGCGTTAACGTTCCAGCTATTCAGAAAACAGATTTAGAAAGAGATGAGTACAGACGTGAAAACAACATCTTAGCAGAAAATATGTGTAGGTAAAAACAATTCATTTCAGGCACTTCCAGACTTGCAGAAGTGTAAGCATAAATGGAGAGATGAAAAATATCATTAGATCTCAGTAAGTAACTTGGAGACATCAAATACACAGGAGCCCTACCTTTTTTTGTTGTGGAAAATCACATAATACTTAATCTTCCATTTAATATAGAAACTTTATCCAGACTATTAGTGAAAACTTGCTGTTGACTGAACTGTTCTTAACTTGTAGAGGTGGTATTATTTCTTCTGTTACATCTTCAAATGTATTTTTCAACTGGAATTTGGTACTATATGATAGCACCTCCTGAGGAAGCTCTCTTGACCTATGATTATAGTTGCATTAGATTGTAACCCTCTCTTCTTAAATTTGAAATAAAAAAGTAAGATTGTTGGTTTTGGTTGCCTTAACAAAAATCTATAACCTTAAATTCTCTAAGACATATTCTGATAATTGATAATTTTAAGAAATTGATTCATATAGCTAAAGTTTATCAAAGCTTTTTTTTAATTTGTGCTCAGCCAACTGAACTCCTTCACATTTCTGATTTCACAGCTGAGAAACAATTTTCTCATAAAAACATGAGAACAGCCATACGGGTTCAGCCAAGGAAGAACAGAGGAATTGGGCAAGTTTATATGGCACTTTTTCTAGTATGCTGACCACCTGAAGTTTGGTAGCCCATGGAGAAACCATCTTTGGCTCAGGGTTTACTGAAGTTCTGTGTTTGTTTTTTTTCTTTTCAATGAACCTCTACAGATTTCACTTGAATGCAAAAACTTGTAGTGTTACAGGATAAAACGGCAACATTTAACTGCTGATTATGTCATGAACCATGTCCTGTTGGTTCTGAGCATTTGGTATCCAAGACAGATAGCTCTTTTTAATGTTTCAGGTATAAGTCATAATAGAAGCTAGAAACCGACCTTACTTTTTTATCCAAATTCTGTATTTGCAGTTAAATACAATACGAAGTATCTCAAGTGCGTAATTAACAAGTATAAAGTTAAATTAAAAGCTTCCTTGTAACAGGAATGTTATCTTTCAAATGAATCCTGTTTGTCGTAACTAATGGAACTGTGAATACAGAAATCTTTCAGAAATCTAAGACAACTGATTGCAGTAATATGCAACAGCAGATGCTTCTGCAGCATTCCTTTCTGTTTGTGAACATACTTGTTCTGTACAGGTTGGCTGAACATAATGATGTGCTTAGTCACTTTATCCTGTCGGCAGCAGTTTTCTTAGAGCAAGAAATAATGCAGGTTGCCATTGCAAGGTCAGTTCTTGTGTTCTTTACACAACACAGAGAAAATGATGGGTTTCTGGAGGCTGGTCTGTCCAGTGATCCCCAAACTGCAGGCTAATCAAGAGGTGCAGAAGCAAGGTTTAAACTGGCTCACTGGCAGCCCAGAATCAGTAGCATGTTTATCACCACAGCCTGCCTGTTTGGTCCTGCCAGCAACCTTCAGCAGAAGATATACTAGGGGGAATTCTGAATTATCTTTAATTACATTTGATTTAAAATGAAGAAACGATTGCATTGGTATTGGAGTACTGTATGCTGGACTGAAAAACTTTTTTGTCTTTCTTTATATGGATTAAGGATCCTTTGTCCATCTGTAAGCTGTAGGCAGCATTTGCCAGTTTTGGCTCCAGCCATGAATGTTGAAAGCGCAGTAGCTGCCAATATGTTCTATTTTAAAAGCAGGTTTCAGTTAGGCTTGGTACTACCAGGATTCTGGTATTTTCTAAGAGTGTAAGTATTATAGTTACTTTATATTGTGATTTCAACAGAAATGCTAAAATAATTCTTAAATTTGATTAAGATTTCAAAGCCAGGAAGGACTGCGGTTACCTGAGGTACACCACAGTTCACCAAGTTCTTTGTTAAAGTCAAGTTAAACAGATCTGAACTGTATACCTTGTCGGCTAAGCTCTAGTCTTGCAACTATACCTGCAATATGTTTGTAAGGGAAGCAAAAATGATCATTTCTGTGTTGCCAAATGAACAAGGTTATATTATAAATTCTAATCCTATCTTGAAATTGTATGTGGCTCACGATTTGCTGCCTTCCTGTATCTAAGTGGTCCTCAGGAAAAGGGAAAGCAGTGAGCACAGTACACTGAGTGCAATGATTTACTCTTTGCTGAATATTAGGTAATATATTCTTAGAATTTGAGCTTTTTCTATTGAGTATAATGTTCTTATGTTGCTAAGTGTCAGTTATCATTTCATCTTGTTGAATGAGTAGTCTTTCTCCATAAATTTCTGTGAGCAGTTTTGTCATTTTATTCAGAAATGAACATTCTCTAATGTTAAAAGTGATATTCAGTTGCTAAGATTTCCCCTTTTCCACAGTTTGTCACCATCTATATTTAAAAAAAAAAAGCACTACTCATAGGGATTAGGGCCAGCAGCATGCTAGAAAATTATTCTATTAATGGAAAAAATCCCTCCCTTTAAACAACTTTTCTACTAAAAGAACTTATCTGTCATTGTCTGTAGACCCATCTATAACCTTACCTGCCATTACTTCAGTACCTAGTAGTCTTTCTTAGTGCTCTTGCAGAATGCATTAATTGGCTTTTTGTGCAGCCAATGCATTCTCCTTTTTATTTTGTAAGGCATCTTTTCTGTGTCTGAAGCATGCGTTTTGCATTGCTCTTGTTGCCCCTTTCAGCGGCACTCCTTGGTCTGGCATTTGCTGTTTATCAGTCACTTTCCAAGGCATAACTTGTGAAGGGAAGGAAATGCACTCAAACTTACTTCTCTGTAATTATAATTCTGTATAATTCCTCCTTCTATTTAATTTGCCTAGATTTTTTTTCTTTCTCTTTTGCCAGTGGTATTTAAAGGCAAGTTGCTTGCATCATTTTGTTGAATGTAAAAGCTATGAAGCTGCTGCTTCTATGCTACTGTTTGTTGGTGAATAAAACCTGAAGCTCTTCAAAACCAGATACATCTTGGGATGACTGTTGTGTTTCAGCTAGGAGGATCTTCTGATCAGAAGTGAGGAAAGGAATCCACAGCTCACTGAAGAAACCAGCTCCTGAGGTCTGCATGGCTGTGCTGCAGTACAGTAGTTCTGATCAGGTTGAGAATAGTGTACCTTTGTGGATGCTCTAATAGGGATACATAAAGTATCACTCCTCTACTATGTTTAAGTAGAGGAGTAAAGAAAAGAATCACGTTTTCTACCTATATTAAATTTTTTAGTTAAAATCAGCCCTTGGGTACATTGTTTAGCAAATTTGTATTGTTGGTAACCCCTAGTGAACCTTCTATTTGTGCTTTCAGATCACTTATCTCCTTTTCTTTGCTCTTTTTTATTTCTATCGGATTTAATGCACGACTTCCTTCCATTCTTCGTGGTTAATTTACATTGAGCTTATTTACACTGGATTTCAGCTGTTAAAAACTTTTTTTTTCCTTGGTGTAATAGGTGTACTTTTTTTTTTCTCAGTGTAGGGCGTTAGCCCTAACTTGTGGGGCCATCAGAAAATTTGTCTCCCTCAAAATCCCTTGTCCTTATTGCAGTCTGGTGTGGAGCTTTTTTTTTTTTTTTCCCAAAATTATCTGAGTTGAAGAACCTGGCAGGACTTATGTTGCTGGTAGGGGTTATGACCTGTGAAATTTCAAACATTGACATCTTTAGTCACATTCTTAAACCGTGAATGCCACTCACTACCTACAGATTCTCTTTTTCTGGTATCTGACTTGTGCTATACAAAGTTTTGTTGCAGTTGTATTTTTTTATTCATAATTTAAGACTTCTGTATTTAAAATTTCTGTAGAAGAATGTGTATCAGTGTTCCTGTATTTCTCTACTAGTTTTCTATTTATATAGAATCTTACTATTTTTACTAATCTATTCACTTATTCCTATTGGTCACATTACTTTGGATGTCTAATTAATTATTTTCCTCCTTGTATTTCCCTCAGGAACTGTCCTAACATTTCTGAAGATCTGTTCTCATATTTTGGCATGTTTTGTTCCTCAATGACTTCTATTTTTTCCACTTGTCTTCTCTTCCTTTTATTGTTTGGTCTGATTTACTGCCTTTCTTTATAGCTTTTGGACTTGTAATTGGTATCGTTAATTCTGTGCTCCAGCAGTTCCCTCTCAACAATGACAATAGTTTAATCAAATTAGAGTGGATAATGTTAATAGCTACACTTGTAAAAAACGTTTGTTAGAAATCAAAGAAAATGTAGTTTAGTGTCTTCATCTAATATTTTATGGTCTTTAAGTACATTTACTCTGTAATTGTTACTGCGGTTGTTTTCCAGACCTTCATCTGTTGTGAACAGATGACTCAACAAAAGCAATGGTTCAAATACATTTTCTTGCACATTTCCTATTTTTAGTGTATATATCTTTGGAGAAAACAATATGTAAGTTTGGAACGTAAGATTACAGCAGTTTTGTAGCAGTTAAAATATATAAGCTGCCTGATCCTACAGTAAGGTGAAGTAAACAATACAGGTAAATTCTACAGGGAGAACTCTATGTTAGTAGTTTCTGTGGGATTCTGTGTTTGCTGGTTGCTGTTCTAAACTTGAAATATTCTCAAACACATATTGTCTGGGATCAAGAAACTGCTGGTTCCCTTGAAAAAAAATTAAGCAATTTGTTTATGTATGCCAAAACAATATACATAGAGTCCATTTAAAATTCAAGTGATGTTTTGCCAAATGTGAGTTATAAAGAAATAGTATAAATATAACCTACAAATTTTAATCTAATAGAATTTTACTGCTCTGTTTCAAGGGGTAGTTGAAAGACAGGTGGGTACTTTCCATCATATGGAGGAAAAAACATACAAAAAAACCTTAACACTATGTACTTCATAAGCTGCTTGTTTATACTAGTGCCATTATTTTCCAGATAACAGAATGCTGTGTTCAGCTGTTTATATAGAGCTCTTTGTGTAAGTGTGCTTGTGTTTGTGCATGTACACACACAGAATATCTGGCTGTATTTAAGCCCTCAAAAATAAGATAACAATTTTTGTCACAAAAAAATTCCCTTGTGCTGTTTATCAGAGAGTGAGAGGCATAATCCTGGGTAGGGGAGTTCACAGCATAAGGCAGCTGCCTGGTGTGGTTCCAGCTGTGTCTGTTCAGCTCACAGTGCATCCAACATCAACATTACATACAGTGGTCTGCTTGTGCACATGAAGCTTGATGTTTCAGTCTCCTAATCCTGGGCAGGTAGTGCAAGTTAGCCTTATAGATTTATAGGAATTCTAGCATTTTAACCCGTTCCAGTGATGGAGTTTTCTAGTGTTACCTGTCTTCAGTTATTTCTGCAAGGCATGAAAGAGCAGAACAAGGGATATATTGCTGTCTTAAACACATTGTCATTTTTTACTTTCTTGTTGTAGAGCCTGAGAAAGCCATCTTCATTGCTCTTACAGATACCCTCAGTTCACCTGTTATCACTTGTTGATGCTCCATCCCCTATCTGAAACCTGTATCTTCTTATTGTTTAGTCTTGTTATGACGATAGATTATACATGTCAAAACAAAGAAACTTTAATAATTTTCTAGGTAAGAACAACACTAAAATAAATTGCTCTCTGATCTTTTTAGATGGAGGAAATAGATTCAACTGTAGTTGTATTTTACAAGATTGAATCACTCTTGTAGCACATCTTTGAACTGTATCTGCTGCCTTCTTTATTTTTTCAAATGAGTTCCAAAATTAAGCTCAAGTGTTTTTCATTTCATGAGCTCATGTGTTAAGGCAACATGATAGCCAGACTCCTAGTCAGAATTTTTCTTGTTTGAGTACCATTGGCAGAAAATCTTAAATTCACAATGTTCAGCAAAATATCTGCAGTAAGCCATGAATCAAAATGTCAGATTCTGTCCAGGAACCTTTTCAGTGTGAAATATGAAGTGAATGGATCTGAAACTAATAATATATGTGGACATAAGTGGAAAACCATTGTACTATGTGTGGGGTGTGGATGTCTCTTAGTTGACTTTTGCAGTGGCAGGTGCCACTGCCCAAATTCTGCTGAAGTGATGAAGCAAGTCTAGTGCAAGTTGAGAACAATGGTCAGAGGCAGATGTTCTGGTGACTCTCTGTCATCCTTCTACATCAGAGGGAAGGTAGAGTTACAACAAAATCAGGAAGTCTTTATTGACAGCGATGAAGATTTGGGGCTCTTCAGTTTTTGAAAAGCACTTGGAGGAAGATGGCTTTGGATGTGTCACAGCTGAATGCCTGCGACAAATTGCTTCTGGATTCTGGGACAGAATGTCCAATATAAACTAAGAGTTTGAGAGAATGATGTAGAAATGTCTTTGCCAGATATTTGCACCCTGGAGGAAGAGGTAAAACAAATGACAATGTAGTTGTAAAGAAATAGATGAGTGGGACGCAAATGGCAGAGAGCAAGGAAAACAGAGAAGCAGTAGGTGGGTAAGATTTACCTCATGGGTAGACTTTCTCTTCTCTACGAGATGTGACCGCTTCTAATAATTTTTTCACCATTCATCAGCTGGCAATTGCTCTGCCCACAGCCAGACTGTGTGAGCATTCCCCATACTGCTTCAGGCAAAACAGACTGCAGGAGCCTGTATCACTGGGGATAAAACAGTAACGAAGAGTGGAAAAGAAGGAAGGAAAGTAGCTTCCTTTAACTGGAACATCTGTTTGCAGAGTAGATGTCTGTGATCTTAATGAAAAGGCACTGTGTGAGTTTCAAAAGGGACACCTGCACTATCCATAGGCTAAAGCATGGAGTCAAGAAAGTAGATTCAAACCTACTGGATCAGATGAGGAAAGAGATGCTAATGGTACACAGTGAATTTATCTTTTGTATGTGAGGCACAAACCAGGTAGAGGGAAAGGCAATGGCAGAAAAAGGAGAACAATTTGGGGAGTCAGTAGATCTTTAGGACCCTGCAAGCTTGGTAAGGTACTTTGGGACCTCAAATCTAAAACCTTTTTTATAGCAGGTAAGTGTATCCAATATAATTCAAGTCACAAATTGTTTGACCTCCATTTTAATTCATGGCTTGTAGCATCTTTTTTAGTACCAAATAAGAAAGAGTAACTACGCGGGGAGGACTCTAAACATAAGGGGATAAATATAGCACATCAAAAAACATAAGACAGGAGCAGGAACTTGATTACATAGAAGGTCAGAAGTAGTAGTGGAACATGCTAGAAGTCAGGCAAGTTAGCTTTATGAAAAGTATTTAAAGATCTTCCTTTCTGAAGACAATGAAAAGGCTGGTGTTAGATATTTATAATGTTGGAAATTAAACACTTGGCTAAAATTGAAGTGAAATTATTTGGGGTTAGAAAAATACTGTAAAGACATGACAAAAAAGGGCAGAAGGTCTCTATGTGTATGAGCATCTTCAAAATGGAAGCAAAGTTCAGATCTCAATATGTTCCTACCAGAACTGTCTGCATCTGAATGCCATGCTACCCAACCATATGCTTGAACTTAGCAGGAAAAGTGTTGTAGGTATTTATAATCCTGTTGGATTTACCTCACTAGTTTATGATTTTTGGAAGATACTTAGGTGGAAAAAAAGTAATTAAGAATATAGATGCAAGTGAGACACACGACAAAACACAAGGAACTTCCCACATTTGGGTGATTTCAGACTCAGCACAGTATTTTTACAGGAGTTTTATTGGTGGTATGGAGGCAAGTAGATTGCTATTGGAGAAGTTCTGGCTTCCAAATCCCATTTCTTGAGATTTTTTGCCAGCTGTTGTCTAGGTGGGAAACATGAGAAGGAAGGATAAAGCCGTATTAACTCATCTGGGGGCAGTGCTGCCAACATTTGCTACTTGAGTTAACCAGATCACCTCTTAAGTCATCTAATAGCAGCCTTATCTTTGAGAAATGCTGCAGGATGGATTAAATGCTGGAGGACTGGAAAGGATAAATGTACCAGTTGTCAGAGGGGGAGAGGAGTCAAAGAGAGAGAGTGCAATCATCTTAATATTGACGTCCAGAAAAAAGAAGGTTTATCATACTGCTTTGAAATGAAGTAATGAGGAGGTGAATAATAGCCAGCATGGGCTTATCAAGAATAAATAACGTCAAACTAGTTTAATTTCTCTTTGTGATAAAACAGTTGAACCTGCAAACAGAAACAAAGCGGTAGCTGTCATATATTTTTACTTTACTTTCATAAGTCTGTCTTCTGTCACATTTTATTAGTAATGCAGAGAAATGTAATGTAGGAGAAACTAGAGTAAGTGCAAAACTATGCATATGTACTGCTATTGATTAATTGTCAATGAACTGTTCTCAGAATTAAAAGGTGTATTAAGCAGGGTTTCTTTAGGGACCTGCCTGGGCTCTGATTCTTCTTTCTTTTTTCACCTAGTGAACTGAATGATAAAATAGAGTAACTGGAGTCGTTCTGCAGATGACACAACTGGGGAAGGACTATGCTGATAACAAGATCACATTTCAGAATGATCTTGCAAAACTAGAAAAATGATTTGCAAACCAGAAGGTGAAATTCTGTGGAGAAGATGTGACACTTATTCATGAATAAATCATAGTGGTTCTTCAGAAAATAATTAGATTTTTTTTTATTATTTGATGTCACTGTACTGTATCAGAAGGTAACCCTTCCACTGGGATGTAAAGATAGAAGTGTAGCCAGTAAAAGAAACCAAGACAGCTTTATTCTTAATTCAGCAGTGTCGGACTCTCTGCTGAACAGTTTATTCCACTTGAGGAGTCATATTTCCAGAAAGACTTGGACCTTCTTTGAGGCTGAACAAAGGCATGACGGGTGATCAGAAGCATAGGAAGCATCCCTTGGAGGAAGAGTAAACCATTTTAATTTGTTCAGCCTGAGGAAAAGTGTGTCATTTTCTAATATGTCAAAGGTTATTACAAAATAAATAAAAGAATAATCTCTTGTGTTGGTGGTGACCATGATGACCAACCTTAACCAAGAAAGACTCAAAGGAGGTACTACAGAAACCTTTCTAAGTGTCAGATTAATGAAGTAATAAAGCAGATTGCATGAGAAGACTTTGAATTTTTATCATTGCCAGGCTTTGAAGAGCTGTTTGAAGATATGTGTAGCTATAGTTTCTCCACTTCTAAGAGTAAGGTGGAAATGCATTTTTATAAAAAAATTGTGCCCTCAACCTGTATTTTTCTAAAAGCATCTGACTGAATGACTGTCTGGAACAGAAGTATTCAAGTTGAGGCAAAATAATACCAGCAGATTCATTTACATGTCCCCTTTGCTTTAATTCACCTTCTCTGAGAAAAGCGAGGAAACCTTTTCTTCATTGGTGGGCAGGGTGTTAGAAAAAAAATTGTTCCGAACTGTAGAAATCCTTTTTCTTTCAAGAAGATTCTTATTCATATTGACTAGTCAAACTGATAAACTTTTCTCTTGATTCAAACATAGTATTTTTTTTTACAAGAGGTATCTTTATTTGAAATATCCTTTTTGCTGTAGTAGGAATTTGAATTCTAGCAGTTGATATCTTCACATTATGTTAGACAATATATTTGTGTTTGTATAATCATAATTTTCAGGGCAGAGGTCTGTCCCTCTCCTTTCTCTGATTTGAATTTGAGATATAACTGTCAATGGTATTTTAGCCTTTTAACACTAATTTCTCTGTTTCTGCAAGGATGGTCATCTGTGTGGTAGGTTTTTCTTCTGTAATCTGTATATACGGAAGAAGCCTTGTATAGTTTAATTAAAAATTCATTGTCGTTTTATGTTTGACAAAAAGATAAACAATGCATTAGACTAAATTGTCCATTACACTTTTATGCAAGACAGTGTAATTACATGAAAAATAGCCTCAACAGTAAGAATAAAATTGATCATAGGATAGTGCTAATGCATTTATATGCAATGAGAGGAGGTTTAATTATAGTACATTTAAGATAGGTATGCCAAGGGCAATGAACTTTACAACAACACGCAAAAGTTTAATAAGCATGAAACATCATAAGAACAATGTAGACTAAACCTTCCTTGCATCGGAAAGCTGAAATGCAAAGAAATTTTTATTTATTGCCTCAGGTAAAATAGTCAGTAGAAACAGATAAGTGATGACAAAGCTTTGATGTTAATAAACCCAAATGGAAGTCCAAAATCAAAGTGTGTAAACAGCTAGGTTATAAAAAGAAAGATGACAGAGTTATACCCTGTAATTAGGTGTAATTTGTGCTTTTGGCACAGCTATTTGTCCTGCATGAATGAGAGGTTGTCTTATGTTTTCTTGTCCCTGTATAACAGAACTGCAGTACAGACACATCCCGCTTAAAACCTCCCGAGGTTGTTTTCTCCGAAAAGTATTTGAAAGCAGCATGCATATTGATACCCTCCCTTCCTAGGATGTGAAAATATCATCATAAGCTGGGTGTTTATAAAAAACTTGCAGCTAGAAACAAAGTAATACTTTCAGAAAAATGGAAACAAATCACAAAATTAGTTTCTACCTTAAGTTTAAATCACAAACTTATATATGTCATAAAAGTTACATTAAAACTAGAAAATTAATAATCCAATTAAATTATTTAATGAGTTGTTCTGTTTAGCAGCTGCATAACTGGCTGCCTCATCCATATTTTAAACTGTTGTAGAACAAATTGCTATTAATTAAATAATTTGATTCCTGTCTTTGTTTTATGGTATCTCTGCATGAGACATGAAATTTTCAGTGCTGAAACCTATTTTAAAACCATCTCTTTCTGCCAGGCACTGTGAAAATTTGAAAGCAATCTTTACTGTCGCTGTTGCACAGAAACTGAGAGAAGTCTTCTGGTTCAGGGAGAACTGCAGGTTTTACTAATAGCTGTGTGTCCATTCGGGTACCAGTTTTGAGACCTGTTTAGGAATAATTACTGTATTTTTAGACATGCCGAATTATCTGTGTCTTCATGAAATTAGCACAAGGTTTTGGTACTCATGTGGTTTTGATCTCTCTGATGTGAAGTTCGGAGCTCTCATTTGGTGAGATATCCTTGCAGAGCACCTTTTGGTTTCCTGCGTTACGTGTTTAAGGTTGTAAATCCGTGATCAGGGAGTGCAAGCACTGACTGCTCCAGCAGTGGCAAAGCCACTTGCTGAAGCCTGACGTTTCTCTTATACATGAAAATGTGAAACAAAATGAAAAATTACTATGATTCCTTTTCATCTCAACCTAAATATATTTTGGTTCATTTTCAAAGCCTTGGTTTTTGTTTGAAATCAGAGTTGGACATGTGCAGAAGTTTTTGTATGATTTGTGTGGATGCTGCGGCGTGGTTGCATGTCAGTGTCTGCTAGTGGCATGAGGTGACCCCCCACCTCCTGTGGGAATCCTCCTGTCTTCTGGCGAGTCCTTTAAAGTGCGTGTGCTTGTACTGCAGTCTATAAATCTACCCCTTTCTTTCCAGTAGTCATTTCAGTTCATGAAGCCTTTACATTAATTCTGCCTTGAAGGACAAACTCCCTGGTGGGGAAAAGGGCATTCAGACATTTCCTTGCTGTTTGGAGGTGGGGGAGCTGCAGTTTCCCTTCTAGGGGTCTGTGCTCATCATTCAAGGGTGAGGGATTCCTTCCTCCCACCCCAGTGTCACTGCTGAGTGTTACATGCCTCTCTTCCCCCTGTTGTCATACCCTGCTCCAGAACTGCTATGGCTATATTAGGGAAAAGGATTTGGCAAGTCTGTAGCTGCTTCTGCTGTTAAAGGAATAATCTTGTTATAAAACCAGTTATGTAAGTATTTCATTTCAGAGGTCACATTTTGGTAAGCTAAGAAGGTTGGCTAAAATTTTTGGAAGCCTTTGTGGATATTATTTAAATAAAAATGTAAAAAGGCAAATCTTCAAACAGTATTATTTCAACTTCTGTCCATGCTGTCAGTACTTTAAAACATCTTAAGAAGATTTAAGTGAAAAATCATAGTATATGAATAGGATGCTACTGAAGTAACTTCAGCTGTTCTGATGAGATGGGGTTGGATTCAGTAGAATTCCAGAACCCCGTGGGATGTGATGAAAGCAAAATTTTCAACAGAAGTTCAGTAACAGTCCAGTGATTTAGTATTTATAAAAGTAGATGCCTGTAGACAGGTTTTTAACTTGTTTGCCACATTACCACAGGATTTCTGGAGCCTTAAATTTAGAAAACTGTATGCTGTGTGTGATCAAGAAGTGCCAAAACCACACATTCTCTACCTAATGCGTAAAACCAGTGTCCTTTAAATGTGTTCTGATCATTATTTGTTTTACCTTTTCTGATAAATGTGATGTTGTTAGTGACACATGGGTACATATTTCTTATATCATCTCAGAAGTTGGTCTCAGAAGAGGTCCTCTTCCCCTTCTACTCTGCCCTGGTGAGACCTCACCTGGAGTATTGTGTCCAGTTCTGGGCTCCCCATGTCAAGAGGGACAGAGATCTACTCGAGAGAGTCCAACGAAGGGCTCTGAAGATGACTGGGGGACTGGAACACCTGCCGTGTGAGGAGAGGCTGAGAGACCTGGGGCTTTTTAGTCTGGAGAAGCTAAGACTTAGGGGGGATCTAATTAATGTGTATAAATATATGAGGGCTGAGTTCCAGGAAGAAAGGGGCAACCTGTTTTCACTTATGCCTTGCAATAGGATAAGGGGCGGTGGACACAAGCTGGAGCACAGGGAGTTCCACCTCAACATGAGGAAGAACTTCTTCCCTGTAAGGGTTCCAGAACACTGGAACAGGCTCCCCAGGGAGGTTGTGGAGTCTCCTACATTGGAGACTTTTAAGACCCATCTGGATGTGTTCCTGTGTGACCTGCCCTAGACTAGATGGTCCTACTCTGGCATGGGGGGGTTGGACTCGATCTCTGGAGGTCCCTTCCAACCCCTAACATTCTGTGTGGTTCTGTGAGAAGTTAGAAAATGCTGGTCTCCAGGTTATTTCTCTAAGTGTGGTTCATTACTTAAAGGCTTCTTGTTTTCCTCATTTCCTGTCACTGAGATCCACTTTTTAGTTTTAAACTGCATTTTCTAAATGCAGTGGAGTGAAAAGGTGTGACTTGTACTTCTCTCCTAAGTCAAGTGGCAGAGCTGTGCTCCCAATGGGTCAGCTCATTGTCTTTTTCTCCTAAAAACGTTGTTGAGTTAAGGTTTCAGAATTAAGACAGACTTGTTTAAATCTGTTTCTTGGACCTAAATATCTGCTCACAGTTGCTGCTATTCTTGAAGTGCTGAGACTTCTTGAAAATTATCAGAGTTTCAGAACTGCTGGCACTGTTTGCTCCTAACCTGACGACCAACTGTTTAGTTGACAAATAAATTCTAAGTCTATAGTGCTAGAAGTGTACCCTAGCTTAGGGTCAGTCTTTCCTCCTCTGTGTTTCTGATCATTTTTTTGCTTCCCTGTTCCCCCAGTTAATGATAAACTTCTTTCATAACTCTCAGTTTTCCAGTTCTGTCAGAACTGAGGTTCTTGCTCTCCAGACTATCCTAAGCCAGTTTCAGTTTTCACCTGCACCATCTCCCACACCAGCCAGCAGGGGTGGGGATATGGGGTAGGTGGCACATGGACCTCCTCTGGGCCTGAGCAAAGCCACAGCCCCTCTGGTTGTGCCAGCTGCCACCTTTGTGTCGGCACAAGCTGGTTTGCAGCAGAAGGACAGAAGAGCACAGAGGGTGGCTACCTAGCCAGACACCATTGCTCAGCAACTCTTCAGTCAAACCCAGCAAGTCTGTATGACTTTGGAGAAATGACTAATAACTTATTTGGGGCTTCCAACTAACTGTCAATTGCCAGAATTCATTGTGTTGTGGGAAAAAATGAGAAAATTCTTTTTTTCAAGTTTTCTGTCTGTTAAAAGTGAAGTTTGTGGGATTCTAAATGCAATATATAAAACTGAACTTTTTTGCTTGTTTTTGGGCGGAGCTATTTAAAATTAAAGTGTAATAAATTTTGAATTAAGAGTTGTTTTCTTTCAAAAATGAGCGTGTGGAGTGGGAATTTAGAAGCATACTTTACTATGACTTTTATTGTTTGGAAAAATTGCTAGTATATACATCAGAAGCACTGGTATTTGACAGGTGTGAAGTTTTTGTGTGATTTCTTCTTAAACTGGTATATACACATTGTGATACTGTACCCTACTGAAACTTATTCTTTCCATTTTCTGCTGTTGAGATGCTGCTACTTGTTGAGAACTGGGAAGATGCCTTAAGGTGAAGGGAGAATTTGACTCCCTGTGTGCAGAATTCTAGCTGTCCTTAGAGACATGTTTAAAGGATTTTGTAAAAAAATAAAATTTGAAGATCAATGTGTGGTTACAAATATTTTTTTTATTATTATTTAATGATTGGAAGAAATGTTTGTAGATTAAAACTAGTATAATGGATAAATTATAATTTTTCACATTGTTAGATTTCTAGATAAGAAAATTTCTTTCTACTTGTTCTCTCTCTGGAGTCTGTCAGTTGTGAAGTTCTTTGTCTCTTTTTGGTGGCCTGTTTTTTTTGAGTCATTAATTTGATGGATGTCAAAGCCTTGCCTTTGTTTAAAGTGTAATAACATCTTTACTTGAGAATGTATGGGAATGTTATCATCTGGAAGTGACGGAAGACAGATTTGTGTTCTTTAAAGCACTTTTGTTCAAAATGATGATGACTTGTTCTAAATGGTACTTTCAGAGTGCAGTGTGGTCAGCGGATGCAATCATCATAGGAAATCAGTTCCCTCCAAAAGATGATGATTGCTGTAAATCAGACCTGCTTAGGACATGATATCAAATAGATGAGAAATGCAGTCCCTGGCCCAGTGTAAGGAATTTAAGTTATTCTTTGTTAGGGAAGCCTTAATAGTTTTAAGGCCAAGAATGGAAGGTGTGTACTTGAGGACTAGCAGGAGTTGCAGAAGTATGGTTGACTTACTAATTGTGACTCAGTAGTAACTTATTTGACCACTTCAGATAGCAGTGGATGTGATCAGCAAAATTTAGTATCTACTGATTAAATTCAAATTTTTGTTAGGATAATTTCATGTGCTTTTCCTTTTCACTTTTATCTTCTGTTCTGTAATGCTAGGTGTGTGTTTGACTTACAGATTAAGTAATAGAGAAAGTGCAGCAAAAGGGTGATTTTTTTTTTAAGTATGGATGCATCTGATCATTCTAATGTTCTAGGTATGGAATTTTACACTTGCAATTCTGATTTTTAAAAAATATCTAAATACTTGCCCTGGTGCAAATAAGAGTTTTTGAAACTATCTAGCAAATAAAATTGAGGATTTGGGGTTAAGTGAAGTATTCTTCCAAAATGTGTTGTGATTTTTAAATTTTTTTTAATAAAATCACCAATTTGAAATGAAATTGTGCAAAACCAAGTGTGATTTATTTCAGTACGTTCATGTACTGAAGTGTTTGAGTACTACATAGGCAATTCAGCAAACTCCACAACCTTAAATATGTATACACACACGCATGTGTATGCATATATCTGTTGATGCTTCCACACTGAAACCTGCTGAGGTGAGGAAAAAAAAAGCAAGAAACTTGCCATGGCATTTTTGCATTGTCCCAATAATGTTCCTGCTGTAGAGGAAGCACCTACCTACCTGAGGACACATCAGTGTTGCTGTCTTACCTGCTCCATCTCTGCCTTTCCTGTTGAGAATACTAACAAAAGGGCTGGGTTTGCTTTATTTAAATAAAAATCGTGTCCTGTTTTAGAAACAAACTTTTGTACGGAGGCTGTACCATGGTTGTTTCAGTAGGTGGTAACTTGATTTTCTCATGCTTTGATGTGTCTGTTTCCAGACTGACCCTGAATAGATTGTAAACATACTGATAATAGTCCTTTCAGATAAACAATTTTTTTCTGTTTGTTTGGTTATGAGAATTCTTTTTTTATTATAGAAACAAGGCACCTCTATTAATCTCTGTCATTTTACCTATTCCTGTAGTTCTGTAATTTATATTTTCCACAGTCTTTGGATAGAATCCTCGTGAGTTCTCATGAGATTTTTGCATCTGAGGTTACGATATTTGGGTCTTCTTAAAATCAGCTTTCAGAATAGCCTTTTACTGAGTTACTTCTATCTGGCAGTATTAACTAGGCCATAACTATTCTATCTGCTTTTTAAAACAATAACAAATTTTGTCCCTTTAAATGGAAGTGAAAACAGCATTATATAATTGCTGTTGGTTTTAGCTCAAATTTCTGGAGTACACAGCAAATAAAATCCTCGCTTTTCAGTGGCTATTGAAAGTGTTGAGGAAAAAGTAATGACCTTGATGATTTCTGACAAACAAATGAGGGTTACTTATGGCAAGCTAGCATTGTTGAATTAGAAGCTATATTCCAAGCCTGCTTCTAAGTCTTCACAAATCCTATCACAATGGAAGCCATGGAGTAACAAAAATATTGTGAAACAAATGCCTCCTGGGTGGCTAATTATTGGCATTCTTTCCTTTTTACTCAAAAGGAAGCTCTGTATCTTCCCTGTAAAAATGCTCTCTGACTTGAGAGCAAGAATGCTTTGGGGTGGGGAGCTGAAATCTCCTCAGTGGTTTATTTGTGAGGGATTTCTTATTTATGCTTTTCTTTTATAAAAAAAAAAAATAGTTCTTAAGAGGAAGTGCATTAAATTCTTACTGTCACAAAAGATTGTTAATACCTTGGCGCTCGCTATTAAAATTTTGTGTAAACAATTACTGCATAATTGGTGCTGTTTCATGGATGCTCTGCCAGTTTGAAATAAATGTTGAATTCAGAAGAACAGTTAATACACAATCTTAATTTAACATATTTTGTTTAGATGAACTAATGGAGTGAGAGGGCTTTTCAATTTATTATACTTTCTTTTTAAGTGAATGCCAAAGCATTCATTCTGGTGATCTGAAGTAAGAACTTATGATCATATTACTGTTTATCGTGTGATGCAGAGGTTGCAATGATTTCCTTTCTCTGAGCATTCCTGTATCAGCTGGATTATTAAAAGCTTTAGATGCTATAATGTTAATTAAAAAATGACAATGGTATAATAGCATTCTCATCTTCATGGTAAAGTGGCAGTTCTCAGAGATGGAAAAAATAAAAAGCCAATACATGCCTTCCTGTGTCTGCCTGGAGGTGGTTCATCTTAGAGAAGCTTTTCAATGAGTGTGAAAAATGAAAGCCTCAAAGCTGAGACAAATTTAGAAACATAGAAAATTAAACTCTCTCTAGGAAGTCTAAATTTCAGGAATGAAAAGTAAGTTTCCCCAAATTATGCTTTTATATTGGCAATGCAAGTCACTAAACCATTTCTTACTTAGTTATTTCTAATTTAATAGGCCATTACTTGTGTTCCATTAACTTTGGTCCTTAACAGAATCTGGGAAAGATTGCTCTAAATGTGAACAATAACCATCTCTGGTGATACCTTGATGGCTTGACTTTCTATTTTTGTCTTCAGTTTTGTTGTGCTTCCTAGGAGATTACAAATTCATTATTGTGCATCTGTTCTTCCTTCTTTGTGAAAGCTGTCAGTCCAATATTTTGATTAGGGTTATGATTTGGGGGAAGAGAGGATTTATTGTTAGGGAAGAGAGAATCTATTCTCTTCAGACCAGGCTGCAAACAGGTTTTGTTAGAGCATTCTCCTGTCATGATTTTCCAACCCCCCTTGGAGAACTAAAGGAAAAAAAGACAGAGATCCAGCGTCTCTGACATTAGAGACATGAAGTTTGTCTGTGTTCCACATAGCTCTGGCATGAATTGGCAGCTTTCGGGGAGCTTTTCATTATGTTTCTTTTCTTAGTCTTAATGGTGAAGGGTAGAAGAAGGTTTTTACTGCTTGGTAGCAAGTGTTTTTCTTGTTCCATGTATGTGCAATACTTGTCCTAAATGTATTTTAAACAAACCAAAAAAAAGATCCTTACGTGTTTTATAAGAAAAGGTTAGTGACACAAATCTGATCAAATCAGCTGGCTCATTCAAAGCTACACTGAGGGAAGGAAATTTAGTTGTAACCTCAGAGTGAAATAGCTCACCTCATTATCGGAGAGCTCTTAGGGCAACAAAACCTATGGCAGAAAACTGAAAAATCTTACAGTTTCTTACTGCCATTTTTTTGACATTAATGAAAAAATAGGTTTATAATTTAGAAGTAGAGTAGTTTAGTTATAGAATATATAAGGAAAAAAAAAAAAAACCAAACTCCTTAATTCAAACAGTGGCTTACAGTATTTAAAAATTCACAACGTGTTAATTTTTTAAGACTATTAGGATTATTTTTCTCTCTTCCCTTAATAGTGTGTGTCTACGTACGTGTGTGTGTGTGTATATATATATTAAAAGTATCACTACTTATCCAGATGTTTATGTTTTATCTAAGGCTTAGTAGTCTCAGAGTACTACTTCAAAATCAGTCAGGCTTGTAATTATTTTTTTTTTTTAACATTAATAAAAATTGATCTGCAATCAGGATAAATCCATTTACTTCACCCGAGTTTTCTGAGTTTTCTGATTCTCCACCTGGTTTACTAAGGGAAAAATTGAGCAGAGACTAGATACCAAAAAGTGGGAGAGTACAGGTGGGACAAAATGAAAATGTCCTACAGTCACTTCAGAGATCAAATATGAAAAAGCAGATAGTTGAGTTGGGGAATCATGTTCCCTGGCCTAAGCTTGGAATGCAGAATATGGGGAAAATGCAGAAATGGCCTGGGAATTTCTCTGGGCTTTGTCATTTAGAGAGACCAATCTCTGTTTGTGTATACACAGTGCATCATTTTTATCCTTAATTTTAAAATGTGGTAAAACAACTCGGGTAAGATAGCTAAAATAGTATATATAGGCTAAATATAATAAATAATATAAGCTAAAATATTTGGGGGAAAAAAAAAAAAAACCACAAAAGAACAAACTTTTCAAATTAAGCTTAATCCCTGGTTGCTTAAGTTCTTATTAGACTAACTGAGCATAAATATATCTGTAAAGCTTAGCAGGTTGAAGTATTTTGTCAAAAAACAGACTTAAATTTTGCATGTGTTTAAATGTTCTGATCTGCCATGATCTACTGAGTACTCTTACCTGTATTCCTGAATCTAATAAAGTCACGGTCTGTTAGGTTAGAGACGTAGGGTCAAAGATTTGGGCTTTGATGTCTTACGTTCTCTTCGCAATCTGTAGCAATAGGCTGCCTCTGTAGTATTAAAAAGCAGAAGTGGAAACTTGGCAAAGTGTGTGGCATTCCTATAAACTGCTGCTCACAACACTTCTCAACTAAATTGTCATCATCAAACATCAGTATTTACAGAGCTAAGTACAAAATAAGTTATTGAGTGAAAATAGAAGGATTTAATATAATTTTTCAGTGCCTGACATTTAAGTCCTTCTGTAAATGAAAATTTAGGGAGCTACGATTGCACACACAGTTCTTGGTGTGAAGCTTGACATGGGCAAACGGTCCTGCTGATAGAAGTGGGATGAAGGGTTGTCATAGAATTGAGAGCACGTTCACAAGAAACTTCAAAAACTATAATAATTTGAAGTTCAGGTGAATCATACTATTCCTTCAACCAGTAAACTGATAAAATTATACCCTGCATTGAATATTCCCCCTGTCTTTGTCTCTCTGTGTGTAAGTGTATGTAAAATAAAGTCCAGTTGTGTGTGTGTATATATTACAGACACACACACATACATGAAAATCCCTAACTGGATATGTGGGGGCTTTTCTTCCAATAGATAAAATTCATTCTTCTGTGTCCATTTCTTCTCCTCCCCCCAAAGTATTTTCATGCTTCAGTAGCACCAAATGAAAAGTATCTCGACCAAGAAAGGGCAAGTATTGAAACCAATGATGCTTCCTTTACAAAAGTAATGTAACTGTCAAAGTTACCAATAATTTGTTATTTAGTTACTTTGGGCCTTTGGAAGTGAGAAATGGTGGTTATTCTGAAGAAGCACATCTTTTTATCTTTAATGGTAGCATTTTCCAGACTCAATATGTGCAGAAGCTCAGTTATGAGCAAGACATTTAGAATGTTTTAGAGGTAACTGACTAAAGTGGCTACAGATTGTGAAATGTGGTCATTTCACTGTCTCCCAGTCCTGCTTGTAGCTGCTGTTGATCATTAAAATTTATAGCAAATTTCACAGCAGCTGTTGACGAGTAAGGTAACAGCCTGTGCTCAGCTGTAATTGGACTCTCCTGTCATCTGGACTTGCAGCATTTTGAATCCTGTTAAACATTATTAAACTTGTGACACCCTGTGGCAGTGGTGAGCAATTGCATGTTATGCATTGCAGCAAGAGATGTTTTGGACACCCTTTTTAAGAGCACTCACTTTTCACAACTAGAGTGACTGCAGACTACTTTTGGTCTCCTGAAGCAAATGCTCTCCTCAGAGCAAAAGGAGAAGTCATGCTTATTTTCAACATCCTGCATTTTACAGATAAACTTATTTGCTGGACCAAGCAAACACACTTTTGCCTGTCTTATTTGGAAACTGATGCTTCTGAAACAACCTTCTGTCTGTGTGCATAGCAGCAGTCCTAGAAACAGCGAGGGCAAGCAAATGTATCTGAAAGGCAGTCTCCCCTGGACTTCCCTTGTTCTGTCATAAACCCTTGAGATATTGTTGTAAAGCAGCTGTTAACAATAGCTGTGTTATCAACAAATCAACCAAGGTAGCTGACACAGTATTTGTGGACTTTTAAATTATATTTAACAGTATTCTTGGGAAATTCATAAAAGAAATAGTTACAAGCATATATGTTGTATGTTGGCAGACACTAGAGGATGGGTCCTTGCAGACAATTCTCGCAACATCCTGAATTATTACTGTAATGTTTGCACCTCTCCACTGTAAAGAAGTGTTCCCCCACTTTTTTTTTTTTCCCCTGAAGCAAGTTAGTTTGTGAAAGCATTTTTTCCTCATCTGCTGGTAACTATTCACTGGTGATTCAATTATTTTGCTTTATATCACACCCCATAGATACAGGAATGAAATGCACTTTAAGTGCCTCTGCAGTTAAAACCTGATGTTCTGATAGAACATGGTAAAATACTTGACATTTTTTGCCAATAAACATTTAGCTTGGACAGGGGCCAGATAAACTTTGAAGGTTTATTTATGTATCTGCATGCACACAGATATGCGTGCTTTTAAGAGCTGGGGCAACAGTTGTGCCCCAACATTTGTATGGGGCAACGTAAAAGCTGATGGGCACCTGAAGTCACAGATGCTCACAGTTTCCAGGTAGCTCCAGTGGCTTTGCTGATAGATAAGGTTACTCACCCTTTTTCTTTACAAGCCTGTTCCCAGTTGTTCACAAGTGTCAGAATGTAACTGCTCACTGTGAAATTCTCAGTGCCAGGAGTCAGCCTCGGGATGAATTTTGCTGTTCGGTGAAGATGAAATGGAAGGTACAGGCAGTTTCAGGGAAGTGTCTTAGGTGCAGGAGATGGAGATGGGGCAGGCTCAGATCAGGAGATGGAAGGATAAAACCAGCTGCTGAGGCAGGAGCTGCAGGGTTGGTAAAGGGATTGGGAAGGGAGAAACCGCACAGCTGAGGAATAGGGCAGTAACTAGGATAGGACAATCTCTGCCAATCCTGGGTTCTGGGAAGTCTGGTCTTGGTATGTTCCCTTGCTGTCTGTATAATATGAGGTGTGAGATTTAATTCCCCTCAGTCAGTCAAGATAAGATCCTATTGATTCTACCAATCACTCCCTCAGCTAAAAAGGTGGAGGCACATGCTGTGGGGAGAAGTGTAGTTACACAGTAAAGATCGTACTATGTAACAGAGCTTGGGGAGTTTTGTGTATTTTAGAGTGCTGAAACAATTGAAAGAACTTCTAGAGTGTTATCACTACATTACACTGTTACTACAGTATATATGTAACAAGGAATGTTAAGTTATGACTGAACTAGGAGTCATAATTAGGGCAGTTTTTTGAGTCCTTGATTTTTTGTGGCTTTAAAGTCCAACAAAGTCGACTGTAAATAGTGCCACTGTAAGGTCAAAAACCAGTTATATTATAAAACACAGTGGGTAGAAACGTGAAGTAGTCCAGATACTAGAAATTGAGAGCAAGGTTTGAATTAATTGTGGTGTTTTTTTTTTTAAAACAAACTGCTGAAGAGTTGAGGAGACAATGACACTAAACAAAACTTTCAGCACAGTTCATGATCTTAGCTCTCATTTTCCTAGAGGGAAGTTGGGCAGCTCTGAATGTTAAAAGGATAAAGTCCTCTCTAAAGTGTATCTACATAGAGAGAAAAAAGTAGCAAAGGTAGATGCATTATATGAAAGATGGATCTAGAGGGTGACTCCTTCTTTGAAAATTTGAACGAGGTTGGTAACAATAGTGCAAAGAGTGAAATAGGGAGTAGAATTCGTGTGAAAAGAGAAGGAGCTGGATCTGAGTCATTTCACCTGAAGAAGATAGGTGAGCATTCAGGAAACATAATTTCTGTATCATCGGTATACCATGGTATTTGAAGACACAACAGACAACAACTAGCACAAGGATTTAATTTAAAAAGAGTTGGAGGGACATGGTAATTTGATGGTGACAGGGGAGAAGTATCCACCTTGCTTATATTAGCTCACCATGTGGGCTGCAGGCAATAGCCTGCTCATGGACTACCATTAACATTGCAGATGGTACTGAGCAAGGCATCAACAATTCTGAGGCTTTTTCAAGCTCCCTAATTTAACCTTTGTTTACAAAACAGCCCTTATATACATAGCTTTTCATTGCTTTGTGCCTTGTCCACCTACCCTATTTTGTCAAAAATTTTAATACATCATTGATATGAAAATAATAGTGTGGTAAAAACAGCATTTAGGAACAAAGGTCTCTTCACATTCCTTTTAGTTGGTTGTGTATCTTTGCTGCCTTTTGGGATATGATTTAGATCTCTAAAGAGTAACTAGTCTTATTAAAACCCACATTTCTCTTGCAAGAGTACTTTGTTGTGATAATTACGTTCTGTTTCTAGTTTTGGCATGCTTTTTATTGAAGCATCACACTACAAACCTGTATTTTCCATGTGTTAGTACACTGTTTTAGACAAAAGACAGTTTAAGGCTATGATCATATCCTTGCATAAGAGAATCTAAATGTTCAAATCAAATGAGAAAACAAACTATTTGTTAAAAACTATACTTACAAATCCTTTGTTCTGATGTTAGCTGTGTTTGGTCCCTGCTCTTTCATTTGGTCCTTCCAGTAACCTGTGACTAATTCCCTAAGGCCGATGATGCTCCTTGTTCCTAAGGCAAAAGTTGTAGGGTAGGCCTGCTAAACTAAAAGAAAACTCTTGGGAACAGCATTTGTTTCTTTTCTATCCTAATTGTAGATTAATTTAATTGTCTTTAGGATTACTTTTGTCTCTTGAGCAGAAGAGTATATTCAGTGCCTGGGATATACAGATTCTTCATTACAGTGATGTTTTCATCTTATGTGATTAACACAATTGACAATCAGTTTTTCTGTTGACAAGTACAGAAAGATGAGAGGATTTTACCATTTTTCTTCTTTAAATATCATTTTGCCTATGATGGAGATGCATTAGGTGATGGTATAGCTGTGTTTTGTCCACTTTTTCATGTGACATCTCGATCACGTAAGGCGTTCCTCAGATCTGATGAAAATGAAGGATGACTGAAGAGCAGTTGCTCCGAATGCAATAGTAAAATGTCAGTTAGACAAATTAAGATTAAAGGGTGGTTAGTACCCACAGGACACAGGGACATTTTTACAGGGAGAGTGTTACTGGCCAGCTTTGAAAAGAAAGCAGTGAGTTATACCTATGGTTAACACAACTGTAGGTAAGTGGAGGACAGAAGTTGTAAGACCAGTGTTACTATCAACATTGTTCCATTCACTTTCTGGAAGTATTTTCTAAGTCTTATTTGAAGGTCAAGACTGAAAGGTCAGAGACAGAGGGGTTCTGGTTTGGGGTTTTTTGTTTAGTGAAATGATCTGCTGGCAACTTCCTGTTTCTGTTTTCACTTTTGTAAGTTAATTTGACTGGCATTGGTTAGTGGCTATATTTTATGGTCTCCATTAAGTAGGTTTTTTTGCATCTGATGTCCAGAAGGACATGCAAACTATCAATCTGTATTGAGAGGCATTTATAGCAATTACTGTGGAGACAGTAACAAGGATGGGTAACTCTTGCAAGATCTTATTCAGTTCCACAAACCCCTGGAGATTTGCTGCCGATGAGTTAGGTAAGGCTGAAGAAGTCATAAGAATGAGGTTTGGAAAGCATGCCTTCCATTATACACCCTTTTCCAAGTATGTATTTGTTGTTCTTTGATGCTTTTTGCCCTGTGTGGTTTCCAGCATGGGGCAGTTTGACAGGTAGGGAGGGACACATTTGGAGGAAGGACGTGAGGCAGAAACAACCTTGTACTGCAGGATGTTACTATGCAATATCTGTGTGCTGTTTGAAGACAAGATCATTTCCTGCTGGCAATATTTTTGTTGAGCAAAGCTTATCCTTAGGCTTGTTGGGGTGTAATGTGTGCCTCTGCTTGCAGCAAGTGATAAAGTCACTGGTTTTATGTAGGCAAACGTATTGGGCTGTGGGCTTTGCACCTGTGATAGCTAGGGTGGTTGTATGTTGTGTGTCTGTTGTGGTGCCTAGGATACTGACCTTAAAGCAGAACAGTGTCAGAGGGTAATTTGGTGTAAGGCAGGAGGTTGATGTCTTTGCAGTAGAAATCAATGAGGGAGTTTGTGGGTTTGATTGAGATCATGGAGAAAGTAATTTTGTGTGTTATGGTTACAGTGCAGTTTTGCTTGTGCAGTTACCTAGAAAGTGATTCTTGATGTGGTCCATCAAGAAATGGCATATCGCAGGCTTGTTCTGGGGCCTGCGGTTTGAAGAAAAAGACAATTGTTACTTTTTGATTGAACTCCTGTTTTCTGTGCCTTAGGGTGTGTGAAAAATGGCTTATGCAGATGTGATAATTGAAGAGGATGACTGCTTGGCAGCAAGCCTTAGGTGACTCCCACCCATGACTGCACTCATGCACCAGCGCAGTTGGAAGCTATAAAGTAACTTTGATTTTCTGAGCTCTGCTGAAGATAACCTGTGATAGTGCTTCATCTTATTAAAATCTGAAATTACAAAGAAAAAATTATGAATAGGCTGCCATGTATTTCCCATCAGTTGCATACTCTGTTTCTGTTTGAAATACCTTTAGCATAACTCCTTTGTTGCTAACTCTGAAGATCTACCTTGTGCTTCCTGTCTATTCAGAGCAGGTCAGGCAAAGTTGCCAGGCTTCTCTTACTTCTAGGATTGCTTTCCAATTAATCAGTATTGAACAAGATTACAAGGACTGATTCTGCTATTGTATAGTTTCAGGCATGGAATAACCTCTAATAAAGATTTAAATACTGATAATTATGAAGCCCAGAACAGGTGAACATTGTTAACTGATATTTTAGTTTTGTCAGCTATCAACTTTGATTTGTGCTTATGGCTTTAGATTAAATACTGTTTTGGTTTTTTTTTTTATTACTTTGTAAATATCTGTTAGAGTTGAGCTTTTCTGAAGCCTTTTGTGAGTGTCTAAAGATTAATAATCACAGAAATTTTAAAAATAACTAGCTGGCTTATTTTTAGTATGCTTTCTTTTGCAGATGGCTTTTGAAAGCCATGGATTTAGAATAGCTTTGAAATAGTTTTCAAGGTGGCAGAATAGAAAGTGTGACATGACTACTTAATCTCTGGCTGGGGCCATGGTTTCTTTTTACATAATCCCAGTTTTCTTACAATATGTTAATGCAGTGGACGGAGTAACTGACCAATGGTTGCAACAAAAAAATTTACAATAAACTAATCCCCTGTAATTTGGGCCTGTAGTATACAAGAAGTTGGTTTTGATGAGGATTGTTATTGGTGAATTTAAATGCACTTGTCCTTTTTCTTATTATTATTTCCCTTTTTTGTTACAGATGATAATTAGGCTAACATTGTCTTAAAGGTGAAATAAATATATAGCATTCTTCTTCCTTCAACTAATTTTTACAACCTGATTAGCACAAACTGAGCCATCAACAGTCTGTAAAATCAGAATACATATTTCTTTAAATAGTGTGTTGCGTCTGCTAGTCCACCGTAAACAAAATGAAAGCCTTACTTTCTAATGTAATTGTCACTATAAAATAAAATATTTAGTTTTTCAAATTTGTATGTTGGCATTCCCATTAGTTGTGTTTCATAAATGTTTGGTTTGGTACAAAAGTCTACACTGCAGTTTTCACCATACCTCAGTCCTGATTAAGTTGTTTTAAAAGTTTATTTTGCCAGATCGTTTCTGTGAATCTAAATCAAGATCGGTATGTTGAAAACGGTCTAAAGGAAAGAAATCCACCTGAACCTTAAAAATCAGTTCTACAAAGGTGGTTAAGCTTTTTGCTTTTCCTTTAAAGATCAAACTTCCTATAGTAATTCCCATATAATCCTGGTGTAGTAAATAGAACAGTAGTCATAACATGCTTGAAATGTATGCAAGACATCAGCCCAAAAGTTTAACTCTTAATAACAGAAGGATCAAAGGACTTCATTGACACAATTTAATTTTAAAATAAAACATGATACAGACATAAATGTTAGTCTGAGTAAAAGGCCTTCTATAGCATGCATTTGGGATATTTTATATTGTAGATTTAAACCATTTTTCTTTGTCTCAGCCACAGAAAGAAAACTCACACACCTTCATCATCCTAAAACAAATGTTATTTCAATATGTTCAGCAGTTAATGGGTCTGTGCTGGGAAGCAATGCTTCCGAGAAAAGGACCCAGCCTGTGACATACAGCTTCTTTCCCTTTGTGCAAAAATAGTGTGATTGAAAATGTGCCTTGATGTCTTAAAAAAATACTCTTAACTGAAGTATCTTGTATTTTTTTAACTTGCCCTGTACCTCAGAACAATTAAGGAAACTTCCTTTGAAAGTAACTATGTTGCTGTAGGGTACTGAAAACAGTGGAAGCTACAATATCCCATTAGTAATTTGAGTGAATTATAAAGACAGCTCAACAGCTTTTTGCTGTACTGAAATTTGTCTGTAGAGAGCCAGTTGTGTGGGCTTAGTTGGCTTCTGGTCTTTGGACGACTCCTGCTAAGATGAACTAAATCACAAATCTACTTTAACCAAAGATGCTATGTTTGTAGGAAGTTTGCATCTACTTGGCACAAACTTTTGTTCCAAACTGTCAAATTATGAAATAGCTTCTCCTGTGGTGAGGTGGATTTTGTTCCAATTTAGTGATATGTAATTTCAAGAACTGTACTGCATCAGTAGACACTTTGTTTTTCAAGCTAATGCAGTGTCAAATATTTAAGTTAAATACTTGCTATCAAACATTCAGAAAGCCAGCTTTCAGTGTTGAAGGTAGGAACTGATTCATCAGTGCAGACGTTCGCTTTACTGTGGAAGACAAGCAGAATATTTTTTTCTTCTCTGTTTTACAAATGAATACATTGCATGTACAATGATTAATTGCCAGATTTTGTAGTTTAATAAGTTTTTACCCTGCTAGAGCACAGTGTAATATGAATATATAATAGTGGTAGTATGTGAAAAGAGTCCTGACAATTCCCAGGTATAAAATTATTGCAGGGAAGGGAGGAGAGGACGTGAACCAGTCGGAGTTCTTTGTTTGAAGCGATGCCGGTTTTTTGATATGTACAAGGAAACACAGTAGTGTCTGTCAGGCACATGAGTCTGATTTTTATTTTCTAATTTTCCAAGCTGGGCCTTTATCTGCCTGTCAATTTTCCTTTCATAGTTTGTTTGGAAAATAGCTATTATTGTTCTCTCATACTAACTTTGTGCACTGTTTTCTTCAGAGGCAGGGACACTAGTCTGTGTTTGTCAGATCTAATTTTTTGTCTTTTTGATTTTTTGATTTTTTTTTTTTTTTCACTTGCAGTAGGTTAAAAGTGTGTTGAGTTCATTCAGGGGAGGCACTGAGCCTGTAAGGTCTGCGGCTTCTCTGGCTCCTCTTCTCCCCAGCCCTTTTTGGTATAGAGCCCTTCTTTCCCACCTTGAGCAGTTAGCCTTGCGTTTCTCTCCATCCTCATTGCCCGCTATTTCCTGCCTAATTCTGGTCCAGGATTTGGAAAGCCTTCTGATAAGTGTGCAACAGGAGGGACTTTTTTTGGTTCTTACAGTATATCTTACTAATGGGATTAAAACCTGGCTCACTCAGTCCCTAGGAGGTTTTTTGACTTGTTTTATAAACAATACAGTCTTCCTTGGGATGTTACAAGAGTACCTTTTTATATTCCCCTTCACATATTTAGTAGAAACTGCAAATGGTGTTAGAACCTTCAATTATAGATGAGAAAGCTTACTGAGCAACTAATTGCTTGGGAGGAATGGGATCAATAAAATAGAAAAAATATGTTAGTGTTTCTGATATGCAGTACTTGACTGCATCTTCTGTGAACCCCTGATAGGCTGGGATCAGTTTCCTCTCACAGGACAGGAGAAGATCAAAGCAGGGCCTCCAGTGCTTGTAAAATCTGCTGCCCTGCCACAGCTGGAACCACTGGCATGAGAAAGTTGGGGTGCGCTCTTGCTGGTCAGCTGCACAGGCAAGTTTCCACATTTCCACGAGGCCTGTGGAAGTGTGCTGCTCAGAATCAAAGTCTTGTTTGCAAGGAATGCCTTCTTTACCATGCCACAATGTGTGAAGTTCAGTCTTCAATTTTTAAAAAATATTTCATGCAGGTTATTATCCTGGCTTAATAGGGTTGTTTGTTTTTTTTTTAAGTCATTCAGATTTTCATTCGCCAAACTATACAGTCATTTGGAGAGTTGTTCACAGTTGGTGACTGGGCCCTTAGAACCTGGTTAAAAATGCTGGCTTTTTTATTAATAATGTAAGCTGAATTAATCCATAAAAATATATTTTATTTTCATTTTTCAATTTAACATTTAACATATAAGATCTATAAAAAGAGATTCTATGTACGATATAACAGATACATATAAATTTATTTTCTTTTCTCTTGAGTAAAGGGGGACACTCTTTACTATCCCAACACAGCATGTTCTTATTTTTCTAGTATGTCAAAAAAAAGGTGCAGCAACTATTCCATAGTTAACAGAAATTGCTTCCCACTTGGCATTACTAGAAATTTCAGCTCAAAGTAAATGACAGTGAACTGACCTCATCTGGGTTCAACTTTAACTTTCTTTCAAAGTGGAACAGAGCAACACTTCACAAGAAAACCACAAAACCTTGCATCATTTTAACTATAGAAACAACGGTTCTATATTCAAAAAAGATTTTTCCTAAATGATTTTGTGATAAATAGAAGATAACTGAATAGTTACACTAAACATTATTTCAGCCTGATGTCATCAGTCCATCTAGTTATATTTGGAATATCCATTTAATCTACTTTTTAAGTGCTGATTAAGCTATGCTGTTGTTTAGCATGACCTGTTTTCTTCTTGTCTCACTACTTTTCCAGGGTTTTTATCTCCTCCAAATTTTCTGCTCTTTCTAGCTACTCTTCTACTAATAAATTAAATACCTGTTTCAATTTGAACACAGAGGGTACCTTTCTATAAGATTCTTACATTGGAATTGGATATATTCTTGCTTTGTTAAAAATAGAAAATCAAGTAGTGATTTGAGATTCAATTCTTTGTGTTTTGGCTTGTATACTTTGCTAATCCAGGAAATAACTGAGTTTCTGTTAGTTTGAATGTCTGCAATTAAAAAGGGAAATTGAGACACTTCAACTATCTGTGCTGTTTAAAAACCTGGCAATGTGTGTTTAATTCTGAGGTTTCAAAATGTTACACAGCTAATGTGTTCTGTAATAGGAAAGTTGAGATAAAGCTTTAGAAACGCTGCTTGGTGAAGTCAGATGACAGGGTAGGTCCCTTCGTTTCCAAAGCAGGCAGATGGATAGAGAAAAAAAGTCAGCCCAAGTGCGGGATTGGGCCCTGTACGGGATTGTGCAGATAGTGCGTAACATGAAGCGGTTTCATTTGTATTCTCAGAGAAATACAGAGGTAATCAAAACTGCTAACACAATGAGTTTTGTTAAATTTATTAGAGTAGAAAGCGTAAAAGCCCTTAAGACTGCTTTGAAGTTTTGCTCGCACCCAGTATAGTGTCGTGATAGCCATCAGGTGCAGTTTGGACAAAAAGGACTTTGATCTTCTTGTCTTGCCACCTTTTGAGGCAGGATCTCAGCTCTTCTAGCTAACAAGTGCTCAGAGAAGGGATTAGCTTTAACTTTATTTCCAAATTGTCCTTTCTTGTTTCAGACTTGGTGCATTGTAAAGTCATTGCCAGTTTTGTAACTGAAGACTTAACTCTTTGCTAAAATAAAATCCATGGTTTTCTGCTTTGTTTGCGCAACAATTTAATAAAGAAACTGTTCTTAGAGAAACAAAATATTTAGCTAATGATGTAGCAGAATCTCTCCAGTATAGAAAAGCTGAAATAGCTGACACATTGTATGTCCATGCTCAACTTACTGTATGTAAAACTCAGCAAAACTGATTTTCACATTCTCCACACTCATGCTCGGGGTTGTATGTGTCACAGACATTCTGTTCTTACCTTTCCTATCACAGAGTGACATTTCCTTGCTTGCGATGTTTGGGAAATGTTTGCTTTCCTTTTTGCTGAATTCAAATATTCAGTTAATGACCTGCCAGTGTCTTATAATATATACTCCACTAGATGGGGAGTTCTCAAAATTCATAGTAATGGAAACAGATACCAGTGACCTTAGGAGGCATTTCTGGCTTTGCACTGCTCTGTGGGCCTCTGCAGGAGGGACTTGTATCTCCACGCCATCAGCATCCTACCCTTCAGGTTTAGGCTTATGCACCTGGGCTTACCCTGATTTGTTGATGAGTGGTAGCTGTCAGTGTGAGAAGAGCTTTGGCTCTGCACTTCAGATGGTCCAGCTGCCACTTGTGCTGTATCTCTGTCAGGTTGTGTCCCTCAGTACTAGATTCACTGAGTTAATTCAGCATTTAACATTCTAACTTGATGCCAGCAACTTGTGAATACACAGCTCACTGTTTTCTGTTAAAAGCTCACCCTGTAGCACTTCCCTAAGCTGTATATGGATGCAGAGGCTTATCATAGTATGTCTCTCTCTGAAAATGTCCCTGGTAGCTGAACTTTATTTTATCTCCTCAGCATGTTTCCTTTACCCTACTTGCTTCTTACATCATATATTGTGAGGGTTAACTGAGATTTATATTCAAGTACTGGTACCATTACAGTTTGTAAGGTATTGGTTACTCCTCCAGATAGAGTTATTTGAAATAAAGTTTGAAAGCTATAGTGTCACGACTTGTTAATCTGTTCAAATAGTGAAATGTTTATTACATTTTAAGTAGCAATTTATTGCAAAAGATGTGATATAACACCGTTTCTCACTTTTCAGCTGAAGGGTCAAAACACCTTTTCCATAGATAGTGCAGAAACTCTATCACATTCATTTCTATCTCTGTGATTGCAAGGAAAGTCTCCAAATATAAACATAAGCAATACTCTGCTTATCTTTCATTTTGCTAGATTTTCTGAAAGCATAAATCTGCAGGAATGGTTGGCCTCTTTTAGTAATTTAAATGAAGTGCTGAATGCTGAAAGTATAAGTGTGGGTGATAGCTATGTGGTTGCTGATCAAAGCATCTAGAGAGAGTGCAAGACATAATGACTCAGAAGATGATTTTTTTTTTTTGGTTATAAAGTCCCCAGAAGCCCTAGGCTTAATCATACAAGATAGTTGTGCTTTGAACACATGTAAACTCACCCTATATTGTCCATTTTTTTCTTCCGATGCAGCTAGTAGTTCATGAAAAAGATAAGCAAAGATCTAAACTTCATGACCTCAGAGGTCCTTTACAATCCTATATATTCCTATTTTTACCGTTTCTCTCCACTATTATATTTTCTTCCTTTCATCCTTTGGCTAGAAATGCTTCGGAAGGTGGAATGGATTTTTTTTTTCCCTTCTGATCGTACATAACTGTAGTCCTTTGGTTCTTTGTAGGGTTTTTGGTTTTTAAGACGCAGATGTGCTTGCACCATATTATGCTAAACAAAAAATTCCTCTCCAGTTTTTCACCCATTATAAAACATTAATTGGCTACATAAAGGGATTCAAAGGGTTTCAAAGCCAGCTATTTTTCTGTCAATAGCACCCTGTTTGAAGCAGTCGAGCTCCTGCAGAATAATCTGTAAGTGCCTCTATTTTGATAGTGACATAGGTGTAACAGCAGAATGTTGTTGCTGCACAGACAGATACTATTGGAACACTCTTGCTCAACATCTGGATTTGAAAAATCCCTGAAGTCAGTCATACCTGAGGCTTGAAATCTATACAGCTACTTTGCTTATAGTTACAAGATCAGCGTGAAACAGAGGGTAGAACCCAGCCTATGCTGTTTCCATGGGTTTTGCAGCAGCTAGGACAGGGGTAAGTCCTGTTGGACAGTGAGCGGTGGTACCACCCGTCTGTCAGTGCAGCTCTCTTCCTTTCCTCCCCCAGGTCCCTGGGGTGATAGCGCTCAGCAGGGCGCAGTGATTTTGTGCACAATAGCAGGCTGCAGTTGTGCCAGCAATTGTGACATCTTCAAGTCTGGAAGGACAATCATCATCAGTGTATTCTGCTGAGAGGTTTTTTTACAGTGGTGTGATGGGGTCACATTCACACTTCCAGCTATGCAGTCAAAAATGAAACCTTTAGTAGTCTAGCACATGGCATGTAGTTGCAGCTAATGACTGTGATGAAGAGTGGCATTTATGCCGAGTTCCAAACAAATGGTGTGAAATAATGAAAACAAAAGCAGCTTTTTAGTCAAAGACAATAGGGTATGTTTATGGTCAGGGATCTGAATCTGAATCACAAAAGAATAAATGGCCTACTACTTCATTTTAAGCAAAATAATTGTCGTTGCCCACATATAATTCTTCATATGTTTATTTTAGATGATTAGAAAATATGGCATGTGTATGACCTTAAAAAGAAATATAGAACAGAATGGGAATTGGATGGAAGAAATCATGTAAACCTTCATGTTCTGTTCAAGCTTTCTCTGACCTGACAGTACAGAGTGGAACTGGTGCTATAGCAATGGTAAAAGGTTTCCTGACTTGGTAGGCTGAAGCTGTAGTAGCAGGTGCTTCTTTATTTCATGCTGGAAGAAAAGCATTATTATATAGTAGCACTAGAGGCTTTCAGCTACTAGGTGAGTTCAATAGACTTGCCCATTGAGGTAGAAGGTGGTACAGCATCATTTAAACCATAATTCATAATTCCACAAGCTTTGAAACTGAAATATTTGTTGCACTAAGTTCTGCATCAAATACCCAGAGTTTAAAAATTCATGAGGAGGTTAGGACTTTCTTTAGAGGAGGAGGAGGAAGTATGGAATGACCAGGTTGTGTAAGTGCCAGCAATTTGTATTGTCTGTATGTCCTCCCCACATGCTCCCACTGCGGTAGTCAAAGACCTGGGTTGTTGTTCGTGTGAGGTGAGCAGAGACTCCTTTCACATTACATCAGTAGTGTAATCAGGAAGGAAAATTAAGGTCTTTTAAATATTACTAAAAAATTGTGTTGCAGCATACAGTGTTGTTAGCTTAAATTCTGATCATTTTCTCGCATTAGAATCTGGACATGGCTGTTGGATGTATAGGTAAAGTTCATAGATGTTTGGTGAACCTTGTTCCCACCTCCATCCTAAAGAGCTCACAAGAAGAGCCATGAATCTGTCACAGATTCCAGACAGAATATCACTGACTGGTCAAGACTGAATATTGAATGTCAGGTAAGTGTGGTTTGAAGTGGCAGGATTATATTTGGGAAAATAAAAGAGGGGTTTTGTGGCAGGTTTTTTTTTTTTCATGGCAGCTTATGAAGCTGCTCAGAAGTGTGGAGTGTTCGAAGTAGTCCCAACAGAGATGGGTTATTGGAAAAATGCAAGTGAGGTGGGCAAAGCTGCCTGATAGATTGAAAAACCATACAATAAATTACACTGATCACATGCATATGGCCCCCATATAAGTAACATATATTTGTGTGCAGAGATTTATCCTCCCCACCACTTTTTTTTTGTAGTAAAATTCAGAGCAGTGAATTAGGAACAATACAATCAGATATAAAAGGATTTAGAACTGTTTAGGTGACTGGGCCAACAGCTGGCAAATGCAGTTCACTGTGGAAAAATGTAAAATAATTAGTCTGGGAGCAAGAAACCAAAGGAAACACAATGTGTGCTGCAATGGAACAGTCATTCAGCACACTGACTAGGGAAAGGATTTGAAGGTTATTGTGGAAAAATCATTGAAACCATGAGGCTTGTGCACAGCTGCAAGAAAGTAAGTTCCTAGGTTATATCAGAGGGTTAAAATACAAAATAAGAGGCGATATGGTTACAGGAATGTTAGGCTCCATCTGGAATACTGTATATAGTGTTGGTCACTGTGCCACACAAGGAAGATATTGTCTGGGAAAGACTGCAAATAAGAGATATTTAGACGTGTAAAGATTAGGGAAGATGATCTAGTAAACGGATACGTATATCCTTTTCTTTGCACAAAATTAAAAATAAAGAGCAATCTTAAAAATGGGAAAATAGAAATTAACAACTTAGAAATACACAGAAGGAATGATAAGAGTGTGGAATAAATTATTTCACAATGTCTTTTGGTATACAGAATATACATAAATTCTGTAGACCTCGTGAAGGGAATTAAAAGGAATGACAAACAGTGATAAATCTGTGATTGAGTTTTTAAATTTGAAGGCAGACACGCTAAGCTGTTTTCCCTTCCCTCCCCCCCTAAAAGTTCACGACTTGAATGACCATAGTTTGCAGATTTATTACAGCTTGTAACTAGAAGGGAGGAGGAGCAAACAGTTTGTATCTATGAATTATGCTTCTGTGTCTGCTAAGACTGGCTTTAAGTACATTGCAGAACACCCAAATTCTTCACGCTCTGTATTAGGAATACTATGTTCATTCTGGCTGTGCTTTTCTGTATTTCAAACTCCAGCAATTAGAAGTTAAGGCTGTCTAGTGCCTCTGTGATGGCATCTCAGGCTAATGATGCACTTAAATAGTATGTTACAGGTTTGGAAATGCGTTTCTGAGCGTTTGCTGTTTTGTCAACCTTGGTTCTTCCATTAAAAAAAAATGGGGGAAAGAAGGCCAAACCTATTAAAGAATACGGCATTCAGAGTTTATGTAAGTGGTAAAATTATAGTTAAGATGAGAAAATATGCTAAAGCAATTAAACTATTTTAAGTAATAAGACTCCTGTTTTGATCAGGATTCAGTATTTCGTTGGCTGGGTGGGATGCTTAGCTTGCTCTTTTTTTCTTTTTTTTTTTTTTTTTCCTTTTTTCTTCTTCTTTTCTTCTTAATGCCTAGCTAGCTGTTGCATGAGCAGTAGGACAGCATGTGAATAATATAAGGCATAACTCCATGTAGAGAAAATTACTCCTCAGGTTTGAATTTAGCTATCTGCATCTTTGGATCCGGAACAAATGCAGTGAGTCACTGGATTGATGCTTGAGAAAGCAGCTTGTCAGAATTGTTGTAAATTAACTCCTCCTGGGAACCTTTCCAATTTTGATACCCTGTTTTGAAAATTTTGGCATTACTTGGTCTGATCTTCTTCTCTGTTGTCCCATGGCTGTGTTGATGAGGGCAGTTCTGCTGTAACCTTTGTGGTCAATGTGCTGGCGCTGTTTCTGTCTCAAGATTTCTGTGGTGGTACACAGTAGAGTCCAGCACTCAATATTTGGTGTTATGATCTATTTTTTAGGTAGATATTCATGACATTGGAATAGGCTACCTCCAAGGCAGGTGCCCAAGTTCCATATATATTATATATACACGTTAGCAGGGGAGTGGAGGAACTCAGAAGGGGAGTTACGAAGCCCAGGAGCTTTGTAGACAGCAAAATAAAAGCAGTGTGAATGGCAGTGGTGCTTCTGCTGTTAGCTCTGAATGATAATTAAGTGCAAGTTGAAAGGTAGCCTCTCATGAAAGCAAGCCATGGAGTGTTGGATACTGTCCTACTGCTGTGAAAGGCAGCTGACCCTTTCTTCTCAGCTCCCACTGACTTCCAGACCACCAAAGAGCCTGCTGTACACATAGTGCTGACAGGTAGCTGTATGTGTGTGCATGTTAAAAAAGATCTTGTGGGGTCACAAAGCTGCTTCATCTCGCCGCTCTGTGCAAGTACTGCTGTGTGCCAGCTGCTCTGACTGCTGGGGCTTGAAGTACCTCTTCACTAGTCTTAGCTGGGGTGGAATGGCATGGGCACAAACACCAATTTGCTTATGGCAAGGCAGATTTAGATGGCTCCTGGCAGCATGCAGAAACAGAACCTGAAGGACTTCAAAATTAAACAGCAACCTTGCGCTCTGCAGTATAAAGGCCTCACTTCAGCTTCTGTTTTATTTCCCTTTCCATTTCCATCATCCAAGTCACTAATGAAAATATTAGAACAGGGCTTAGAGCATTTATGTGATGGCTCTTAAACTGCCAGTGTAGTCCTCAAAGGTAACCCAAATATATTGCCTTTCTGTGCCTAATGCTGACACCAACACAGACTTCTGTGTCATGAAGAGGTTCTTTGTGATGTTGTCCTCTGTGTTGTAAGCAAGGTGTCACTTTTGCAGTAAAAAGCTGATCTTTTCCTTTGACTAAGCACTTTGCTTCCCAATGTTGTTCCTGTGCCATGTCAGAAATCGTTTAGTCACCTGAGCAGGAGCTATCAGCAGTTTAATTTGTCGATGGGAAAATCTTAGTGCTGCATATTAAGAGAGACTCAGCAACCAAATCGTATTTACGTAGCTTCATATATACAAATGTTTGCTTTTAGAATTGAGGGTAAAGTTAATATAAACCAAATTCCTATTACAGTTTTTCCTGTCTATTTTTTTTAAACTGGCAGCTTTTACAGTATGGATTTTTAAATACAGGTGGAATCACTTTAAAGCAGGTCATTAAAAACTTTGTGCCTTGCTAGAAGGAAAGTCAAGCCAGTGGTACCTTTTTGAAATTATTCATTGCCTTTAATGGTACGTAATGGGACAACAAGCAAGCCTGGTCTGAGAGAGAACTATCTGCAATATCTCCTCAAAAGGCTCCACAAATAAAGCAGACTGTCTTTATTTCAATAAGAGCTAGAAACTTAAACAGAGAATTCAAGCACCTGAGGGAGAGAAAGCAAAGATATTTGTACACATATCTCCTCAGCCTTCTGTGTCCTTGCAAATGGGTACTTGCTTTTAGCAAGCTTGATGACAGAGAAGCAGCAAGTTCTGCCTCTTCCCTGCTTAGTCCCAAGGGAAGTCTGTCCAAAAGGCCATACCTGTGCTTTTTGGCACTACTTTTAACTCCACTTAAAAACATCTCTGGCCAACGATTTCCTATATGAGGACTTGAGCCCTTTTGGGAGCATATTATTCCATTCATGCTGTTGCAGGCACAATGCTGAATTAAAACTGCTTCTTTAGATATCGTTACCCTGGTGAGTGTGTCCTGACACTCCACAGTGTAGTTAAAGCCTTGCAGGAGTTTGTCATAAGGTGGTACTGTGTGGGAGACTGATGCTACTTTACTCATCTACGTTTACATACGTTTAGATAGCCAACTGAGGAACCTGGTCTTTAAATCACTCTGGAGCCAGTGGGAAGAAGCAGTCTCCTGCTGAGGAGATCCTGCAGTTTAGATACCAGAAATTTATTCTGTTATTAACATCCCTCTCAATTAATGCTTGAATTCCTGAACAAATCTAACTCAAAGATGTATTTTAAAATATTAATTTTTAATAATTAAATTTAAAAAAAAAAAAAAAAAAAACAAAACCAAAAAACACAACACCTTTTTCAACCATATTACTTTTGACTCACTTTTGATAACATCCCTTCAGATTGTTTCCAAGAGCTAGAAAAGAGTGGCATACATAATCATTAGACTTTGGTCTGAAGAGCTTCAGATGTTACCTTAAAGCAGTTTTGCAATCATAAAACTGCTCTAGCTGGATCAATGAGATCAATGAAGTGTGAGAAAATAGATCAGTTTTTAGTAGAACCATGTATAGTTTGATTTGAAATGTGCAGCTGGAGTTTTGCACAAAACAAAATATATAACAAGCACAATGCTTTTATTCAACTTGAAGTTAAGGCACTTTTTTCCAGCTATCAATTTACAGCTTAAGATAATGGATTTTGGCAGTGTGCAGAGCTATTAAGTAATGTTTATTAAAATGGATACAAAAGGACTTACGAAGTAGCCTATAAAAGAGGATTTTTAAAGGGCTGGTTAGTGGAAGAAAGAAATAGCTTTTTCTCCTAGAAGTAGAGTTTTATGTCCCTGGATAGGTCATTAATGAAAAAGATTGCAGTGATATCATCTTATTAGTTAGTACAGTTTGTGAAGTGATATGGAAACTACTTACGAAGGTTTCTTAGCCTCTGGTGTGAGGCTGATAGACGTAAATGTGTTAAACATCTATCCTGGAGAGAAATAATCAACTATATTTAAATTTGCCTCAGTCACAAAACTAGCATATAATTTGTCGTGAATTTGACATGTCCCAGGGTCTATTATCCATTGTGAAGTTCTTCACAATAGGCAATGGATGTGTGAAACTCCATGCCAAAAGTCATTAAAGTCCCTAGAAGATTGCATGGGCTCAAGGAGATGTTGGGTAAGAGCCAGAAAGTGATATAACCAAAGGTTTTTAAATACATAGAAACCACATCCAGCTCAGGATGTCCCTGAGCTCAAAATAGATTAATACTGAGAGAGTATTTTTATTCCTTCCTAAGCATTTGCTTATGGCCAGTGCTTGAATCGATGCAGTCACAGTGCTGCTGGATTTTAAGTACAATGTCTGACTCATTCAGATACTCCAACCTTGCAGACACAGACCGTGAGGAAGGAGAAAGGATGTTGGATGAGGTGGACTACTGGTCTGACCCAGTACGGTCATTCCTTCATTCTTCTGAGACTGTCTCTGACTAAATTCAGGAAGACATTTAAATATTTTCTGAATACTTTCAAGATAGGGTTAGACACATATGTGAGTTCAGCTCTTTTAAGTCTTGATGACATTACAGTGTATGTGTGCATTTATTTGGTTTTCTGAATAGAGGTGTTTTTGAAGTCTGGATATCTGCTAAAAGATCACAAAATTGAAATATCCCAACTGGCAAGTCAAGGCTGTGGCACACTACAGACCCTTTTAAAAAGGGGTGCTAAGGCAATTTTTCTGCAGTTAAAAACAGAGTATCTGTCTAACATCTTTAAATTAATATTTTATAATGGAATAACCTTTAAGATATATATTCTGCAAACATTTCCCCATTTAAAAAAATCTAAATATTACTGAGTTTACCAATGAAATTCTATTTGGGCTGACTTCTTTTTTTGCTATCTTTTACATGATCAATAAAAATATTAAGATAATAAGATAATAAAATATTAAGATAAGTCAAGCTAGCTATGCAGTTTATACAACCCTATGTATCTGTTTGCAGTAAGGGCTACCCTTATTCTTCACTGCAGATATTTCTCAGAGGTCATCTGCCTGAATGCAGGTAATGGCAAGGAGAGTTTGGGCTTGACTGACCCCATGCCCTAGATGCAGTGGAGACGTAAGAAATGTGCATTTCTCTTTCATTGCCTTTCAAAATCAACAAGGTGTTTCCTCAACACAGTGAGGACAACCCTGTAACTTGTTTCTACCCATATCATTATTGGCTTCAGTGCTGCAGATGCAGAATCAATCTGTTTTCTGTGGATCATGGTTAGTACTAGCTAGAAATCAAGTCATCCATTTGTACTTTCAAATCACTAAATTGTACTGGTGGCTAGTGAATCTTCTCCAGCAGAGCAGAGGGAAACTAACTTGTATTATTTTTAGTTACCACTGTAAACATTTACAAATAGGCAGTCAGTCCTTGAAAAATGTAGGCATGCCTGAGGTCTTAGGATGTCTGAGAAATTATCTTTTTACTAAGAGAAAAGAGGTTGGATAAATATAGCATTAATTTGACTCAATCTGAGTTTTCTGCAGTTTCATCCTTCTTGAATTCAATGCTGTAGTCAAACTATTTCACAGAAGAAGTATGAGATAAAGGTAATCTTAAAAACTTTGAAGAGGAGGAGAAGAGAGAATTGCATCAGATGGAGTTCTGGACCTCCCAAAGAAATGTAATGTTTGTGCTAATAGCACAGTCTGCTTCCAAGAATATGGCAGCTTTGATAAATGAAGCAACACTGATAACCATGAGGTCTTGAAAATCAGCAGATGCTTGACCTGCTTAAATGGAACTACAGCTTCTACAAAAGCTCTTTAAGGTGCAGCCAGGATGACTGAGAACAACTTTATCTCTGGTACAGAGGAATGTAGCACAGAGAAATGGATGACCTACCAGGTACAGGTTTTTGCTGGGTTCAGATGCTGCAGAGAAGAAAATTGTAATGCTGCATTGTGACCTTGCAGTCTCACTGAAGGTGCAGCAGTGACGGGCTTTGAAGGGAGGATTGAGACAACATACTTGAACTTTCATTATAGAAGGAAAGTTCAAAATTAGAGGATGGAATTTATAAACACTAGAGAAAAATGAAGGATTGTTACAGCTCTGCTGTAATCAGGAATACACTAGTTTTACACTCTGTAATGGCTCCAATTAAAATAAATATTTGTCAGTGTTACCTTATTCACAGTGTTTCACTATGAATTGATCTAAACTTCCACGATAACTCTTATTCTAAGTACTGAATGTAAAAGGAATCTTTTTCATTTCCCTAGTGTAAATCTAATATCCTGAACAATTACCTCTTTGATGCCCAGCATAGAGGTAGTGAGACATTTTCTCTTTGCAAATAAAGCATGTCTATAAATTTAATGAATTCAAGCTTCTGTTAGCTTCTGCTGGTGTCCTTGACTTTGTCTCATCTGTTCAGTTTTCTGTTGTTTTTCTGTTAGAGGGTGTCAAAAACGGATTTTAAAAGTTCGGATCTACACAGCGGTGTGCTGAAACTTTTAAGATCATTCTTACCTATTTTGAGTGTGATGTGTTTTGCCATCTCTTGAAAACTTTAAAAAGTTGCACAAATCTTTCTTTTATTAAATGTGTGCTTAGTTTGAAGTAAATATGGCAGTTTGAATATAGAGAATTCTAGATTTCTGAATTATCTTTTCAAGTTTTTTGAATCTCTTGTGAATGTTTCAGCTTTGGAAAGTAATGTTGATGAAAATGCTTAACTAGTAAATGGGCATACCAGGATTTAGATAAAACTTTAACTGTGGTTTCTATTTTTCTGAACAAATGGCACAGCAGAACTGTCTTAGCTGTCTCTTTTCATCCAGTCTTTCCATGTGTAATCTCTGTGTCAAATGAAAATACTTGAGAAGAAAAATTCCACATAGGTAGAAAGTTTAAAAAAATAAGCAAGTCTACGAAAAATACGTCTGGTCATTAGAAAATATAGTGTGTTTTAAGACATTCAGGTTTTACACATAACATTGTCATAAGATCAGTGACTCCTACAGAAAACAAATCATTTGTTTAGAAATTAAGTCAGCAGCTTTATGGAGAAATAAATATAATTTTACAACTTAATTACAGTATAAACATTTCTTGTCATTGCAATGACTTTGTTGTTATTGTTGTATTAATCTTACAGGACATATGGATGTTTGTTTCAGTACCTCCTGGGACCTGCTAAATCCTTTGAGCATAACTCTTGACCACTCTTCTAAAGAGCTTAACTTGTTAGCCATTTTTCATCTATGTGACTAAACCTCTAATAAATAAAATAAGGAAAAGACAGAAAGGAAAGCTTTGAAGAGATTCTGTTTTCTTTCTTTTACATGGCATTAGTTTCTGATTAATTTACCACTGTGGAAGTTTTATCTAATAGTGTTAGCTTGCTGTATTTAAAAGTGAAGAATTTCACACTTCCCAGATGCTGTTGAATGCTTTGGAGGGTGGGTGGTGCTAGTCTTTTCTATGGCAACCTAATCGGTTAGCTCCCCATCACTTGTGGCACCTTTTTAAGTACTAAGCTCTCTGAGAACTGACAAAACATTTTTGTGTAACATAGGTAATAATGGGATTTAAAAAAAGATAGATTTTGTAGAGTGAAGAGTATATTGTGACAAACTCAGCAAAGTATTTTGTTTTCAACTTGATTGCTTATGCAGAAAAACCTGAAGGATTTTGTTGTGTTTGGGTTTTTTTTTTGGTTCTTTAACTAAAAAAAAAACAAGCAAAGCAAAACAAAATAAAACCCACAACAACAAACAAACCACAAACTGTAACATTTCCAATTCCTTTATCAGTAAATGTTTTTATATAGCTTTCCTTTGTAAAGCCATCCTGACAGTGTAAACTGGTATGGTGGACAGTGACCTGCGATGCTGTTAAATACTGTGTAGATCAGAAGAGCCTTAAAGTACCACCTTGTAGATCTTGTGACCAAGGACATCTCACCTTCCATGAAGAGTAAATTCCTGTCTCAGCTAAGCAAATAGAACTTCCTCCCAAGATTCACTGCATTTTTGAACTGTGTTTTCTCAGACAGCTTTTCGGACATTGAGATTTGGATAAATCTGTAACAACTACAAGTTTCTTTTGAAGTATTTGTAGGCTGATTAAATAGAAGCACTCTTTACAGAGACTGATGACAGCTGGCATATATGATACTTGCATATTTAAGATTGTCATCCTTTTTTTCATTCTCTGATAGTGTAATTATAAGCATTATAAGACTTGCATCTGTTTTGGTTTGGTTTGAGTTATAGTTACTCTTCTATGCAGAGCAACTTCTATACGTGATTGTTAGTCCAGGAAGATGAAATCACAAGATATTCCTGCTTTGGGGGTGCCTGTCCTTGGTACAGAGGTAGTTGTAAGTCCATAGGTTGTGCCACTGCATGGGTGGGTTTGATCAGTGCTGTGTTAGCCTGGTCAGCAACTGTTGTGATGAAAATTCCCTGGCAGGGCAAGTCCAAAGTACCTAGGTTAAAAATTAATAGGATTGGCATTTTAATGCGTAATTATTTTTGGCACACAATGTGTTCCAGTGAGTGATCAGAAAATCTAAAGCTGTTCTACTTTTATAGAAGGCCCTGTGCATTCAGTCACTGTTGAAAACAGTTTGGATGTGCAAACATGGTAACAATAGTGCTTAAACAAGATTGCTATTCTGAAACATGTTTCCAAAACGTGCGAGTGACAGTTTTCTCTGATGCCAGGGATGGAGTTTTTTTCACAGTGTTTCCCTTGAAGCACATACATTGTCTGTAAAATGTCATGCGGGTGTAGAGCCTTTTGGGGAATGCTTTTGGCACGTTATTGCAAATGTGGGATGTACAGAACTATTGGAAGTGTATGTAACCATTGACAGAGACACTTTGAAGTTGTTTTAAAAAGCTTGTAAGACCAATTCTGGTACATTGCTGGTATGCTTTTTTTAAAAAAAAAGAAAACACCAAACTTTTCTCCTCCAATTATCACTACACTCCCTACTATCTTAATTCCCATACCATTGTATTTACCACTTCTTGCTCAGCCCTCACACAGATCATGGTAACCATTTTCTTTCTAGTTTCTTATTCATACATGGACATGGATGTATTTAAATCTGCAGATTGTATTAGCTAACACAATACATCTGTTTAGTTAATCACTTGGGGTTTTCTTTTGTAACTCTTCACTGTCCTACATACTGCTACATCTAGTTCCTTATCCTCAGCTTTTCATCTCTTCCATTTTCTTTTGAACTTGTACTGCTTACTTTAACTCTTGGAAAGTCATCACCCCTTTTTGTCATCTTTTCATAGTCTTTTTTGGACATGCATTCTCTTAGGATCTTGTGCTTCAGTCAGTCTACTACATCTACCATTAAACAGTTTATTTTCTCCTTTAAATTCTTTTTTATAAGCAATGACTCCTGAATTCATTTGCCTTCTGGTTCAGCACAAAAAAAATGGTCTAGGGTTCAACAACCTATTAAAGGTGTTAACTTTTTTCCTGTCTATGTGGTTGTTACAGGACCAAGCACTATGGCAGTAAAAAAGATTTAAAGAGGTAAAGCATCAGGTAAATATATAGCACCCTGCAGCTGGCATGAGTTGGACTGCAAAAAACTCCCAGTTTGAAGTTCCACTTCTCAAACTCAGGTATATAGAGTCCCATTTTGAAGGGCATGTAGTTAACCACAATGTAATAAATGGATTATCTCTTGACATAGATCAGAAGAGATCAAGTAGAGCTACTGTCTGAGTTACAAGCACACCTAAGCGGTAAACTCTTATTAACTTGAAAAGTCCTAAAGATCTGCAAGCCCAGGATGAGCAAAAAGTTCAGATGGTTTAGAGCCTCTTGCAGCTCACCCTGAGAAAGTTTGACAAGAGACACTCCATACATCATTTGAAAGGAGGAGGAGGAAAAATAAACATACTAAGGCACTTTAGAGGCAAATAATTAAGCACCATGTATCATTTATGTATTTGCATATAGCATCTTTCAAAAATATCTAGCTCTTCTTACCTTTAAAGATAAATGTATTTACGTCTTCACATTTTAACTGCACTTTAACTGTACCTTAATGTGATTGACTGAAAAAGATCAGTGAGAAGTAGGTACAACACATTTTTCGCTTAAGTCCGCTGACTGCCAAATACAATAGCAGTGTGAGCATTCCCAGAAAGCTGTATGAAGATGTCTTGTGGCCATATTGCCTTTGAGGTGTCTGTGTGGTCCCTGTGCCACTCTGTATGTAGTTAGTGCTTCTGCAGTGTGTTCAAGCGGTGTGTCAGCCTCGGCAGGGGAATGTGTAAGCAAGGCAGTGTGAAAACTTGCAAGTTGAGGTGTAAATGTATGGTTTGTTAAGTGAACCATTTCTCTGGCTTGTTAGAGCTTGGGCATCTAATCTGCCTTTGTTATCTTCTGTTGGTGGAAATGTGTTAGTTTCTAACTTCTTTCTAAGTTGATGTTTAAAAACAAACTCTGCTCAGGCTGAAATTTCTAGAGTTGAATAATGAAATTTACAGTCTATACACTGAGACTGTTTTCTGTATTATCTTTATATTTGGGTTAATTCTACATTTGATATGGGTTCTAGGAACACTAGAAGATGTGCTCTGTGTGCACCAGTTTAGTCTGAACTCAGTGAAATACTGAGAGAGAGAAAAATTAACTGTCAGGGAGCTAGATGCAAATAAACTGTTCAGCTGCTGCTTCAAATGGAACCATCGTGAATTTGTACTAGCAGGGCAGAACTGTCAGAGCAGCTATTTGGAAGAAAGAAAGGTGTGGCACCTGTTAGTGCATAGAAAGGGCTTCCTTTAATTTTGGGGTATTTTTACTCAGCAGTGTTAAGAGTAGCCAGACGTATTGCATTCTCATTCTCTGCATGTCCTTCGTTTAGCAGTCTGTTCTCTGTCTCAGAAGTAGCTCCTGAGAAGGTATTTTTTAGCGATTTCATATGTAGAGATTTAAAGGCTGGTAGTTGTTTATTTAGTTTCACATTACTGAACAGTCATTCAAATACTTAGAACTTGTTTTCAAACAGAAATTAGTGCTTTTTTTTTGTCTTCTTTCCTAGCTTACTTTATGTCCAAGCTTGCAGTTTGATCTGCAAGGTCAGAAAACTTAACATTGTAAAAATTAATACAGATCAATTTACTTCTTAAGAACATTTTGCTTCTGATCTTATGTCTTTAACTTGATGTTGTTTCTGGTAACTGATGCGTTTGATCCAGCATAGTATATGGCTCACGTTCTTTATTGTGAACGCACAAACTAGTTTGCACATACTTATACAACCTTTCTTAATTAGTACAGTCTTGATCTTTCTCTAAGTCACATTTCTGTCAAATGGATTTCTTGTCAAAACCCTCTTTCACCTGTCAATTATTGCATCGTCTGAACCTTCCGACCCCGGAGCTGCAGGCACTGGGCTCTGTGCGTGGCGCGTGCGTGCTGGGATATGAGCATGTGCCGCGGGGTCTGAGGCTAAGCTGCATCGCTGTTATTTTGATCATTTCAAACTGGATTGAGTTGAAATTGAGAAACAATAATGATGTGAGCTAACTGCAAAGTTTTCATCAGTCTTAAAGAAATTTGATACAGAGTTGCTAAATCCATCTGTAGATCTAGTATGAATTAATGGATCCAAACGTAAGGCTCACAGAGAGCCTGCTGGCACCAACTGGATTTTAATTACATCCCACACATTGTTTAGTTATCCTTGTAGCAGGTAAAATGAGTGGTGCAATTTAACTCTTCCAGATCAGAGAGTAAATTAAGGAGCATTTATCCTTGTTTGTTTGGTTTTGGGTTTTTTTTTTTTTTTGGGGGGGGGGGGAAGTTTTATAACCTTTTTTTTTTTTTCCCGGGGAATGAGAAAGTGGAAGTAGATATAGAGATGGTGGAGGAAAGAAAGGCAATGAAAGGGTACAAAGAGGAAAAATAAGTAGGTTATATGGAAAGGAGTAGAGTGAAGAAGGAAAATTTAGGATGGGGAAAACTAAATAGAAAATGTAGACTATTATATAAGCAGAAAAAATTAAGATGGAAAATATAAAAGGTGCAAGCACATCAGAACACCAGATTCTGTGCAAAGGGAGAAAATGTAAAAAGAACAAAAGTGAAAGACAAATTTAAGGGAAAGGTAAGTGCATATGCTTATTTTAAGTAATTTTTGACTCATAATCAGCTGCAAATAGTTGTGTAGATCTGAAGTAAATCTACATAAGTACTTACATTTTGCATGGATGTAGAATTTGCTTAGCAGTGTTACGTAAAACACAGGTAAGGGTTATTAAGGTTTTATTTATGGAACCTTTCATTCTTATTGAATGTATTTTTTTAAAGCTCAAGAATACAGTAAATATGACTTTAATTTGACTTAAGCTTGCTGTTTTCCAAAGCCAAATGTTGAACACTGTGAGTCCTTTATTAGCATCCTAAATTAAGACTGATAAACAGATTCATTACATCAATCTTCATCTTAATGGTAAGAAGTAATGTTGTTCTCAGTGCAGGAAGCCAAGAAGGAAACAATAGTCTTCAGTAATACTTACAGACGCCAGTGGCTGGTCAGCTGCTGATCCTTTGCCATGTCTACTGTGGAGGAAAACACTTGCATCCTTCTAGAGCCCTTTTTATGTCATTCAATTCTAATTTACCATCAACTATCATAACTCTGCCTTGGACTTTCTCAAATTGGCATTGAAGGCTTGACATAAAACCACAAAGGCAACTAAATTCCAAGCTAAAGCTGAAACTTCATTCTTAATTCACTTGGTTGTACAGGGTGCTGTGGAGCATGTGGGAACACCCAGCGTTTGAAGCCCCGGCTGTACCCCCACACAATAGAACAACTTAAGGATGGAATTTCAGCCTGAGCCTTAATGTTAATGCAGCGTAACTCTTTGTGATTTTATTTCTTCTTATATGGCACTGTTAAAGACAAAAATAAGCCCAAGTCAATCTCAGAGTCATTTTAAATTATGCTTGCGAGAATCCTGTGCCAGCGATAGTAATAGATTCTTCTCACCCATTGCCTCTGAGTAAATTTGAATTTTTGTATCCTGCTTTCTTTGAGTTTGCACTGTTGGAAACTGCTGAGGTGTTAGATTACAGATACCTTAATATCTGAAGCCCAGCCTTAAATACATAATTGTTTCCTACAGTATACGTGTCTTTACTTGAAACTCATTTTGTGGAATAGAATTAAGGAGGAAAACTCTGCTTTTTGCCCTGTACATGCATTTTTATGAGCAAAATGAGCTTTGACAATGTTTGTAGAAACATCAGGGATGTCAAATCTTTTTTATCTGAAGGACTCCTTGGATGACTCAGGAAAAAGTACTTGGAAATTATTCAGGACTTAATTGAAGTGGGAAGTATACTGAATTGTTGAGAGAGAGCTTGTTCCCCTATGCACGCTTTAGATTGGTAATTGAAAAGAAGATCAAACTTAATGTTAAGGGATTGAATCAGCCTTTTCTTCAAAACATAATTTTTATTCAGTTTTTGGTTAGGCATTTGGAGTAGTGATTAGAATAGTTATTCATGTATCCCTTCTCAGAGCAAATTAGAGTTATGCTTCTAATCTTTTTTCAAAAATCCATAGCTTTCTACTCCTTCCCATGTATTTCCATCCTTTACCAACTGTCTTCAGTGGGTCCAACATCCTTGCTGGCCAAAGACATGGAGAGGTACGTACTGGTGAAGAGAACAACAGTGAAGGAGGGGAATACAGCTTTTAAAAGAGCGTGTAAGCTGCTGCTGTAGGCTTGTCTGTATTTTACATTTGTGACATAGCCTGAACCTGCTTTGGGGGTTGCCCATGTCTCCTTTCCTGAAACAGTAGGTCTGCTTTTGCTCAGGATTAGGGACTGTCCCAAACCATGCTTTCAGGAATGACTATTTCATTGTAAACAGTAGTCCAGAGGGAGCAAACAATTTGATGGGAAGGAGTGGTATAGTTAAAGCAAAGAGTTTAGTAATTATATTCCAGAACACCTTCTGAAATTATTATTTTAGTTGGAAAATAACAATCTTAAAGCGTTACACTCATATCATTTGCTTAGGTTATGAGAGTGGTTTAGTGTGGTGAAATGGAAAAATGAGGCAGTATGAGGGTCGGAGTTGGCAAGGTGGCTAACAAAGGTGTGATGACCAAAATATGAGAAAGGTGTTACTCAAAGCTTAATTAAATGCTGACAGCATGTTTAAGGAAGAAATTAAGAAGAGGACGAATAAGGTCATCAGTACTGATTGTTAAAGGGCACACGTCCAGCTACATTAAAGTTAATATTGTTGAAATAATTGTATTGAATATTTTTGTCAAGTTATAGGTTATATAACTTTACACCTGAAAAGTCATAATGTTTTTGCTGTTGTTACAACTTGATTGTAAATTTCCAGTATCTGGTGCAAGTCGAAGTACTTAATTGTTATTAAACTAATTTATTATTTTTGCTTATTACTAATTTGATTGTTACTATTATTGGTTTTGGAAACCATTGTGAGGAAGATGCCAATTCAAAGACCTTATATCATCATGATGTGTTATTTGACAGTGTGGCCACTGATGCTACCTGACTCTGGACAGTAAAAATCTTCATATTCCTTACACACTTTCTGTCCTGGCGGAAGCGTGTCACACCTCTGACACCACCTCTTCTCCTCCAGCCTTCTACTCTCCAGTTATGTTTGCCCAGGTTTTCATTCTCACATGCAATAAAATTGTGCAAACATGACAGCTGTGAAGGGAGGCCAGCTTTTTTTTGTGGTGCTCTATACCTCCCTGCATCTTCTGAACCGTCTGTCAGACGGATAAAAGAAGTCCTTGTAATTGCACTCCAGAACTGCCATTCTCACCACTCACTGTAAAGGGGGCCTGGATTAACCACATATAATGGAGGTGCTGGTAGTGTGGGAAGCTTCAGTGGAATTTCCCCATAGGCACTGGCAGGTTGCTGTTAGGTCCTTCTAAAGCTTTCTCTCATCCAAGTTGAAAAATCCCAGTTTGCTAAGCTTCCAGATGTTAAGGTTATAGACTTCCAATTGTACCCCTTGTCTTGAGATCCCCAAGTTGTATGAACATATGGTCCCTCATATCCAGTTAGGGACTGTGGTGGATAGAGAAAATGGAAACCTAATGACACAAAGGTGAAATGCTTCATCCTCTTCTCTGACATCTCGTTGTTCACCAGTGTGGATTTCTGTGCTTTCTTCAGTGGACTGCAGTTATTTGTCGAAGCTTGAGGTCCACCCTTCTGTTCCCCAAGTGCTTCACTTCAAAGGAGTTGGTCATTACTCTCAGACCACTCTGGGTCTAATTATTTGGAGCTGCTTGTATCAGTATCCATTCTACATCTCTTTACTCCACCTCTTAATCCTGACACTAAGCCTAATGGTTTTTGTTTTAACTTCAGAGCCCTGTCTGATTTAGAAGCTATCATTCCAAAACCGTTTGTACGTTCATCATACCAGCTAGCTCCCCTGCTGTCTTTGCCACTTCATACCAAACTCCTGGCATGTTGTCAGCTGGGTGGAGGAAGTGTAACTGCTAACACTTGATTCTGCAATTGTTTGAACTCGGCAGAGGAGACTGAATTAGCAATCCCCATCCTGGAGGAATAGCAAGTTAGAACTAAAGTGTCAGCCATCTGATCATAGCTTTTAAGTGGTTCAGAGAGTCCCATTCCCTTCTTGCTTGCCCACTCCTTGGATGTGTGCACACAAACACAGGCACCCCGTTACCTTCCACGCTGTTTGCAGATGTCTGTGCACATTCCTGATTTTTATAACCTCCTCTGCAACTGGGTGCCTGTTACCCTGTGCATCACTACAAGCAGTGTTAATTTCAGCAAAACCAAGCAAGGTGTTCCCACTGGTCTCCTCCCTCCCACAGTCTGCCCCATGAACACACTTAGCACAGCAGACCCTGTGTTTTAACATCAAATGGTGAGACCCTCACTGCACCTGCGGCTGGTCTGAGCATAACCAGGAGCCACTTACTCTGACCTGTCTCAGAAGTAACCCAGTTTGCAAAATGCAGCATACACCAGCACTATACTGGACTGCTGAAATGCCAGGCAGTCCATAAGAGTGAGCAAGAAAGTGAAAACTGCATAAATGAATAGTGATTGTTTGCTGGAAGATGTGATGCAGCACTTTGGTAGGCCGCAGCCTCGGCTGTACCCGCTCAGCTGCCTCACGCACTGAGGGGCACCGCAGGCACTGGCCTCGCTGCAGAGCCATCTGCTTGCTTACTCACTTGGTTCAAGTGTGTTAAAGCTGCCATCTTGGTACTTAACATTGGATTTTCTTGCTTTTCCTTCACTTTCTCACACCTTTGAACAGTCCTAAAATTGAGTGATGGCACTGGTAGTAAAATTACTCCATGATTAAAGTTCAAATACACACAGTGTGTTCTGAATTGTAGTGCCTTGTTTTCTTGTTGTCACTTACTATCTCTGAAATCTTAAAATGTGGACATCTCTGTTCACTGTGTCTGTATCCTTTCTTGCTGTAGTAAGTGCTGTTTGTTACTACTTCTCATAGTGTTCTCAACTGTATGTTTTTGAGTCTCTCAATATTTAAGGGGTGTGAGAGTTGAAAGTTTTTTGTTTTCTTGAGTGGAATGCTTGGCCCTAGTGATGGAGTCTCTGATTCTTTTGTCAGTGTTTTCATTGCTTTTCCCATTTTTCTAACTTCTTTTAAAGACAGGGCCATACTTAAACTAGGACATCATTATACTCCCATCTTAGGAGTTATTCCACAACTTGATTGGTAATTTTAGGAGTGGATCACTTGCACAGTTGTAGAGCACATTTCAGCCTTTGCTGAGACAGTCACTAGCCTGGCAAAATACTGTTTGCTCTTCGGTCAGTTTAGTTTTTGTTGAGTTAGCAAGCTGAATTCAGCTCAGTAAGAGTCTAACAAGTAGCCGAGGTGTCCAGGGAGGAGGTGCAGGACCAAGAGCAGGGGAGTGGAAAGCAAGGGCAACTTTTGGTGACAGCAAGCCATTAGTTTGACTCAGCTGCATTGTTACAACATGCTCTCAAGGAGGCCAAAAAATATTTGGACTGCCATATACATGTCATTCATTAAGACCATGCCACAAAAGTTTTAATCCCTAGTAGTCTGTTGTTGTGGCTACCCACAAAATATTGAGGTTAATCAAGATCGGGCGTAGGATTCTTTCTAATTACAGAGTTGGTCTACAAATACAACCATCTTTCTGCATGGATTTTTTTTTCTGTTTCAGAAGGAAGATGCCATTAATGGGGAAAGGGATGAAAGACTGTCTCTTCGGAAGCATCGCTTCATGCATTTTGCATCATTGGAATATGAAGGAGAATATTACATGACACCAAGAGATTTCTTGTTCTCAGTAATGTTTGATCAAGTCGAACGTAAGTTGTTTTCTCATTGCTGTATTTGTAAAGGAAAAGAAATTTGCAGATCCCCTTAAAGATGTAATTTGCAGAACACTGAGATAAGATCCTTTATCTGATATGAGTCTGCAGAAGCCAATTTCTAAATTTTATGTCTGGATTCTCAAAGGCACGACCACACCACCACCCTTTACACCAGTGAAGTGAGGCTTCTTTAGTCTTGATTATGACATTATGTCTCTGCATAATTTGCATGTTGGGTCAATTTGCAGTTCTTCAGTTACTAACATGAAATAGAAAGTAGTCAGACTGTAATGTAATAGTGTTCATACCATTCCTGGCCCTGTTATCTGTCTATCCACTTCACCAGTAAGTACTCCGTGACCTTTTTTCTTAGAAGAGGCAGTGGTGGGAGTGACTTGAATTAATGTAATGAAGCATTGACCCCAGCTCTAGGTTTCTGGTTTCAAATCTCCTCTGGTTTATACAAAACCTAGTTAAGAACAAATCAAAATTGTATACATGTTTTTTAAAAAAAATACTTCTGAAAGCATTAAAAGTTTATCATCTTTTATAGTTCCCATGTTATAATTTTTTGTTTATTTGATACGGGTTTTTTCCTAAAAAAAATTATGGCTTTTACAGCTTTTCCAATATTTTTTTTTCTTTAGAAAGGTTAAGCTCTTCAAGTTTCAGAGAAGATTGTCACTCAGAGGACAGGTGCTCTGTTGGATTGTCACTCAGAGGACAGGTGCTCTGTACATCTGCTGAGGGTTGGAAAGAGGGAGAAATCCCAGCTGTAGTCATTGTTTTCTGCAGTCTGCACACACTAACCAGGGGAGCACGTTATCTAGCAAAAGCCATTCACTGCCTGGGATGCTCTGCCCATCTAGCAGCAAATTTCCGAGTGATTTGGGGATATTAAACAGGAAATACAGAAGGGAATTCAAGGTACTGTGGAAAGGCTTGAGAGACAGGGAGAAGGAGGAGACCTCAGTGCACTTTTATTCAGACCTGTGGGAAACCTGGGGCAGAAGAGAGTTTACTGATCAAAAAGTAGGGCACAAGAATCTGTAATAGAAATTTTCCTCTATCTGCCAAAAATCTGTGGGTGATAAGGATACACAGCTTCACTGCTGACACACAACTTCTAGTATTATACAAAGCTGAACAGAAATCCTTAGAATGATTTTATGACCTTGAGAGTTGTGGTGACTCTGAAAATAACTTTTTTTTAAAAAAGATATGGCTTACAGAAGAGTTCTTTCCCCTTCAAATCTAAGGTCATTATGTTAAAAACCTAGAAAGGATTTTCTTTTGAGTTTTGAAGCCTGAAACACAGTGAGTATGGAAATTTTCAGGTGAAAATTTCTGTGAAAGCAAGGTTAGATAAATAAGTGTTTTTCGGTTTTAGCAGTTCATATATATTAATTGGTTACTCCAACTATACTAGTACATGTGCAGATTTTTAATGAAGTGGTATGCAGGTAAGATTATTTGTAATGCAGCCAAGTTAATTTCAGTTACCTCGCTAGTATGAGTAGGAAACAGCATTAAACAGAAAAAAAAAAAAGTAATGACAAGAAAAAACACGTGAACAAAAAAATCATTGCACTACCACATATTTAGCATTTCAAATTAAGGGCAGGATCACAGCAATCACATAATAGACAATTCATAGGAAAATGTTAATACTTGAACCTAGTGCTTCTAACATTTCTTTTAACCATCATCATTGGTGTGACTTCTTCAGCTGGTAGCATAAACACAATGATAAGCAATTCTCTTCAAGTCGTAGTGCTTGGCATTTTAGCTCTTCTTGTAACTGCAACTGAAAAGAGGGGATAAGAAGCAGTTACTGGTGTTACTGGTTGGTAATAGGGCTCCTTGTCCAAGAGCCTTGGGGTTTTTTGCTCACTGGTGATTGTCATTGGAGAATTACTTTGAAACATCCTGTTAACTTTTAAGCATAATTAAACTTAGAAGAAAGTAAATGTGGTGTTGTGTAAACCAGACGAGTTGTTGGTGCTACATTAAAAATGCTGACATTAGAAAATATCAAAATATTTTAGCAATGTCCAGAATGTCAAGTGGATTCCTGTGCACAGTTGAGTAGAATTTATTACTAAAGCAAAAAATCTTAGGTGTGCCCTTTGACAAGGTTGCAAAACATGCAATAAATGATGATTTATTATTTCCCAGATAAGAAAACAGGTGAACTGTAGTGCGAATATATCGACTGTCATCCAGCACAAGTGATCTTGAACCCTGGTTGATAGACCTTAGTTCACTAGTTCTGCTCATTTGTTTCCTGGTGCATGGTTTTTTTTATTACTCATTTTCTTTAAAGTAGGACAAAAATTGTGAAATCTTGGCATTCCTCATTCCTGTTGATTAAATCACACCTGCAAAGTTATTTACTGTCAGGGTGATAATGAAGAGAAATATTTACAGTTCTGCCATTTATGGAGAATGAGCTGATAACAAATGCAGAGTTTCCTGAAAGACTTTTGTTCTGCATATTGACAAAGCAAAGAGCTCTATAAAAGAAGAAAGGCGCCATGCCCCAAAAATATGCTTGCTTTTAGATGCAGTGTTTCACACTGGATTACCTTGGTAAATATTTGCATAATTCTATTGCCATTATTTTCTTTATGGAAGGAAGCAGCCACCTCTGTATAAACAGTGGCAACAGTTAATGAGATACGGTGGTGTGGCACAAAACTTGTGCTGGTGCAGGACACCTACAACAGTGTTTTATACCAGCTAACAAAGTGAATACTGCGTGCACCGTTGGGATTCTTGGATTCATGGCTATGTGCCATTTAGTCTCATGTTAAAACAATGTTACCACAGGGGTGTGTGGCAAACCATTGCAAAAGCAGCCATGTTCTGAGTAGTCTCTGGGATGTTCATGTAAACTGTCATACCTGATGCAAGGATAGTTTAATGAAAAAATATTTTCTGTTACTCCTCTTATTGTGATATAAAAACTTCTCAATAACTAATAATATCTAACAATATGAATGTGTTGCATCAGAATTTCTAGCATCTTTAAGATAACAAGTTTAAGAATGATAAAGCTCAGCTGATTTACACTGAGTTTTCATTGCAGTACATGAGTATTTTTAAGATCCTTCCAGTTTCAATAAACTGTAAACCAGTAAAATTTCTGTTTTAAACAGTTGTGCATACTTAGGCTCATATTCCAGATTATACAGCCAATACTGTGTTAGAGCTTCTCCATGGAAATACCATCTCTGGTGTGCAGCTGTGTAGAATATTGTCCTGTTTTCTACTGGGACAGAGCTAATTTTCTTCCGAGTAGCTGGTACAGGGTTTTGGTTTGGATTATATTGTGAGAATAGTGATGTTAACACAATGATGGTTTGTTGTTGTCAAGTAGTGCTTAACCTAAGTCAAGAATTTTTCCCATACTGTGCCAGCAAGGAGGTGCCCAAGAAGCTGGGAGGGAGCATGACCAGAACAGTTGGCCCCAGCTAGCCAAGGGATGTTCCATACCATAGAATATCATGCTCAGTATATGAACAGGGAGGACTTGGCCAGGGGGAGCGGATCACTGCATGGCAACCGACTGGACATCAGCTGGCGAGTGGAGAACAAGTGCATTGTGTGTCAATTGTTTTGTGTATTCAAATTCTTTTTATTATTAGTAGTAGTAGTACTACTATTTTCTTCCCTTTCTGTCTTATTAAACTGTCTTTATCTCAACACACAAGTTTTACTTTTTCTTCAATTCTCTCCCCCATCCCACCGGGTGAGGGGGCTGAGCGAGCGGCTGCATCGTCCTTAGTTGCTGTCTGGGGTTAAACTATGGCAAACATTAAAAAATCTGTATTAAATTTTGAAAAGGGTCCCAGATAAAAGAATCCTTAAGAAAATAAGATTTTGCAGTATATTAAATCTGGACTGTGTTTATGTTAATTTTTCTGGAGAAGATTGTTCCAGAAATACCTTCCTCTTTCAAGCAGAAGACAAATATTCAGGTTAGCTTGTCTGTCAACAACTGATATCTGATAGATAAAGGTCTTGATCCTTCTGTATATACTCGGTCCAGGTTTAATGTTTCATAGCATCATCACATCCTGAACCGTTCCTTTATCTGCAGCAGAACAGATTTTCCTGGGTTCTGTGGCACCAGTGTGCCAGAGGCAGTATTGCCATGCTGGAGTCCTATCTGTCAGTATCGGTGTGCTGTAAGTTTGCTGGGAGAAGATGTTTGAGTTGGCTAAGCTTTCCGTGAAGACATGGTGCAAGGTTGTGGTATATTTGGTATGGTGTTTGGCTTCATGTTGTCACAGCATCAGCATGGTCATGCCTGTGAATGAATCTGAGGAAAGGATACGGTGCAAGACTGCAATGTCTAGCAAACTGTGTTCTCTGGTGTCCTTGATGGAGATCACTGGTGATGCAATTGGGGGGGCTGGAAGAGCCAAGAGGGACCAGCAAGTAGATGGGCACTTCAGAACAAGATGAGTCAGTCTTTTTGTTTCTAGACCTCACATTTTTGCCTCTAGTGGGAGTTCCGATGTCTATACTTTGGTCTTCTTTTTGACCTGAATTTCATATGCGATAATTAATCAGGCTGGTATGAGTCATACTTGAGTGTCAGACCTAAAGCCTGGGATTCAAAGCCAAAGACTAAGATTTAAGCTTGTGTAAGTGGTAAAGCTCCATATGGGAAGTGAGAATTGAAATGTTATATGGGGAGCCATTGGCACAGCTGGGAACTGAATTCGGTCCTCCTGCATTTCTAATGTGTTTAACAAAGAGATCTTTTTTTCTCTGCATTTAGTGTTTTTTTAGCACTGATACATTATTAATCAAATCTTCCAAATGCAGTAGAGAATTCCGCAAACTGGGATGTGCAGGGCAGAGATGACCTCTTGCCCAGTGCTAGATGGAAGGTAAAGGGAAGTGAAGGTGAGGAAGCAACATGATGGTTCAAGGTCATCATATAAATCTTTTCTGAGTATTAGAAAAATGAAACATAATCAGCCATTTCTAGCCAAAGCTTCTTAGGTGTTGTTGTTTATTCATTTCTTAAAGTGGGGTTATGAGTGAAGAAAAATAATGTTCCTGATAAGGGATCTGCACAAATAAGCAAAGATAAGCAGATTGCAGAAAATCTCTCTGCTTCTGTAACCAGCCCACACTGTGAATTTTTCATCTTCAGCTATCCTTTATCACCCAAACAGCATTAGGAAATCATACCACAACCCTAAGAAGGTCTTTAAAGTAACATGTTGTATATATTTGGACTTTTACTTTCCCTTAAGTGTCCAAATACAACATTAAAATTGATGTTCGTGGTAAAATATTAGATCATTTTGGATAAAATATACCTTAACCAATTGTTAACAGGTAAGCTAAATAAGATCTCTTCTTCTTTATTTCTCATGAGCAATACTATGTTAACACTGATTAACTTAATTTCATAGGCTGTCTGATGCAACACCAATGATCTTCCTGGGATTAGTTTATCTAAAAATTAATGGGAAGGGAAATATATTTTTATCTATACACAATAAAAATACTGCAGAACTTCCTATGATTTTGATAATGTGTATTTATGTCCAGAGGTAAGCTTTTTTGTGAAAATTGCATTTTTGTAGCAGCTGCATCAGGAGGTACTATGTCACAGAATCACAGATGGGATTCTTGAGAGGAAATGGGGTCTTCCACCCCACAGCAATCAAATCTGGTCTGTTGGCCAAGCTGCTTTTCTGATGTATTAACCACTGGGCACTGCACTGGCTTGTTTGCTCTTGCTTGTCAGAAAAAATTGTTAGTTTGAGAGTCCAAAAAATAGATGCAAGAGGTGCTGCAATTAGAGCAGAGGTGTTAGGCCAGAGGTGGCTTCCAGCACAGCAGTCCCTGAAGCTGGAAGGACATGTGCACGGTAACATGGGCGAGCAGGAGGAAGGATTGAGCAGTGGTGTTTGGAGGAAAGGAAAGCAGGAAGCAAAATCTCTTAAGAAGCAGGTTTTAGCATATCATTGCACAGGGAGGCACAAAAAAAAAGCATGCTCTTTTTTTCCACAGTTCCATTTCCATACCTTCAGCCATGCTGTGAGACAGTACTGAAGGTGTCTTTTTCATCTTTAAAATAATACTGACATTTTATTAATTACGTTTGTCTTTTTGTCTTTATGTCTGCATGAGATGACAGTAAGTTTATAATAAGCTGGTAGCTTTGTTGAGATTAATTCTAATTTTTCCCTTTGTGGCATTGCTGACTAGCTGGAAAATGATGCAGAATCAATTCTTACCTCAACTGACTGCAGTGCTTACTGATTAGGTAAAAACTTTGGCAAGATGTTGTTTTGAAAATACATTACTAGCTGTTGGTTTTCTGAAGAACAGTTGTTAGTGAGAAGATATATTGCAGCTTCTCAGTGAATGAAATGAATTTTTTAAAACCCAGGACAAAACCCCGATAATAAAACCAGTCAGAATTCAGCAGAGTTGTGAGCAAGAGGCAAGTGGTCTCAACACACATCTTGAAGGATTTAGTAATTTAAAGTGTGAAAGTTATTGGTTATTTAATGGCATCTGAATGGAAAACAGATTCCTTGAAACAAATGAAAATATATTGTGCATATACAGAATACTTGTAGTACAAGTAATGGAAAGATCTGGTTATTAATAACAGGAGTCTGCTTGTATAAACATCGTCTGCCTTAGAATTTCAGAAGTCTTGCAACAGTTTCTGCTTTAGTAAAAGGATCTCAGTTTTATGACATGCTACCCTGATATTTAAGATACTTAATAGAGAAGCCACTTTTTTTTATGCATACGAGAAAATTTAAAGAACTTGTACAATCGTTCTTAGTCTCGGAATATTTTTCCTGTTTGTAAAGATTTATTTTTTTTTAGAACACCACACACTATTTCAGCTACATTTCTAACATTCTGTTGACATACCACAGAAAATATCTCTGGGATTTTTTCTGCCGTGGGTTCTGAATACTTTTTGACAGATTACTTCAAGGTTTTTTTTAATAAATTCAGTGGAACATAATCAGTTCTGAAACATTATGCTTAACTGACAATTAAGTCTTAACAGATGTAGCGTGAAAATCAGACTCAGTGAATTTTTGTCACTCTTAAATGTATTTTAATTTCTAGTAACATGTGTCCTTAACACAGACAGGTATTGGTTTGTACCTAAGAAGTACAATCTGTTTTTAGAATTCCTTGGGTTGCATTCAGATATTTAGAACTGATGGGGATCTGGCGGACCCTTGGTGGATGATATCAGGTGCCAGGAGTGCAGATCAGGCTCCTGCCAAAATCTAGCATGCGTTCTAGTCTCACATTTTCATTCTGTAACTCTTTCGTTGCTGATGGTTCTGTGCTTTTCCTTAGGTCAGTGCTGAGTTTTTATTATGTTGGTCATATGATTTTTCCTTTTGAGTAATCTTGGTATAGACTGATTTTTTTTTTTTTTTCCCCAGCATGTTGTCCTAAGAAATGTTACATTATGGTGTTTGAGGGGTTTTTTAGTGTCTGAAGTAGAACCATCAAGTATCAATCATTTTCTTTCTGGGCAATAGCAGCAGGCAAGGTGTGCAGTCTGCTTTGGTAGATGAGAGGAGCTGTCCTTAACTACCAAATGACCAGGGTCTCTAGGTAGACTTTGGGAAGTTCCACTGCTGCCTGTTTGGAAAACACTGGCATCCATTTCCTAAGGGAGAAACTACCTGGGTTATGCTCTCATTTTTTCTCCCCAGCCCTGCACCTGCAGTGGGTTATAGCACAGATTGCACTCAGTAGCATTTCTCATCTACTGTGAAATAAAAGCAAATGCCAAGCTCAAAGGCTTTTTTTCCACATGTAAAACACACAAGTTTCTCTTGTTAGTGCCACCTGCTTATATGGCAGGAGAATACAGCCAGCTCTTCGTAATCAAATCCATCTTCCAACATTGTCCAGTCCATCAGAGCGTTCTGGTCTTCACACCACCATCCATAGTACCAGCATGTACCCAGTCATTCTGCTGGCTACATCTTCAGTTAAATATCTTTCCTCTCAGACCTGGAAGAGGTTTGTGCACCTGAAGGCATAAGGACTTTTCAACTATAGCTAATGAAAGATAACACATTTGCAAAAAAATCCTGCCTTGGTTCTTATCAGAAGAGAGGTAGCTTAGCATCATTACATCGTAGTCCAAATGCATCCTAATTGACCGTTCTTGGGTTTACTAGTTACAGCTTATCAGTGTACAGAAAATGCCAGTATCCTGGAACTCTGTTCAGCAAGAGCTGTGGTCCTACCTGGCTTAACACAATTTTTTAAAAGGCCTCCCTGAATGGAATTCGAATATAAAACATGGCCAAGCCAGCTGCCGTTTGACTTTATCCAGACTAGTTCACTTGTCTTCCAGAAGAGCTGACATTTTGAAGTTTTCAGTACAATATGGATCATTTTCCCAAGTGCTCTCCTTCTTTTCAAGCCTTGAATTCATGTTCTTTGTGCCAGTACCTCTGATACTGCTGGATGTACTGGGACAGCAGAGTCTCAGTGCTGCATTGGTATTGGCAAGCCCTAAGTCACGTATCCCACTGCAGAAACGGCCAGTTCCAGAAAACAGGTCACTTTTGTCTTTTTTTTTTCATTCCTCTCCAAATGTTTTTTAGTTTTGGTTTTGGTTTTTCTGGGGAGGAGTGAGGTTTGTTTGTTCTTAACTTTGGGCTGGGTCCAAACAGTTGTGAGCTCATCAGAGCAAATTCTTATAATAGAGAATAGTAAAGTGAGTTGTTTTGTCTCATGTGGATGGACATCTGCTTTTCCATTGGGACTGTATAGATTTACTGTGTCAGACAACCTCTGAACAGTCACCCTACCCGCACCCTGACAGAGCAGTTATTTCTTCTCCGTGGATTTTTTTGGTGATAATGTGAAGGCTCACTTCTGTTTTTCTGTCACTTTCTTGGGAGAAAATATAAAACCTGATGTTCAAAAATTTCATCTGCTTCTCTGGCTTTGTTTGAATTGGCAAAAGAGAACAACTATTTAGCAAAGAAGAGCAAGATTTTTTGTGATGTCTATCACAGTAAAGGCAGTCTCTGCTGCTCCAAAAGCTAGAGGGTCTTTTAACCCAGTATGGTCAATTTAGAACTACAGTGGGCAACATAAAATGACTTAATTCTTTCACTAAAAGAAAGCCATCTTTGTTTGCCTTTCATTTGCACACACTTTGAGAATCATTAAAAACCTACTTAAAATTTGATTCAAATTTCAGTTCAATCACTTTCCTCTGAAGCGAAAATAAATGCACGTTTCAGGAGGACAGTCCCTATTCTTTATGTCCAGTGCTTCTGTAAGGAGGAAAAAGGATATCTGCTTAGTTGTACCATTGTAAAAACACTTGTATTTATTACCACAGCTCACCTAAGTTAACATGTAGTATCTAGTAATGTGTTTTAAGGACTCGTATCCTCTATTAGGGTGACACCTAAGGACTTAGCACTTGTTTTTAGAATTTCATGGCCAAGTATGTAAAAATTTATCATATGCCTTCTAAAAGTCAGCTCTGATTATAGCAGTCTAAAAACTTAAAATATAGGCCTTTTGTAAATTTTCATGCTCAATTTAAAATCATTTGTAACCACTGCTTGTATTAGAAAATGAGGATACAGCATCTCTTGTGTTTCTTGGAAACTTCTGATATCCAACCTAAAATGAACTGCTGTCTACTTTAAACCTATTGGCTTCTGTGCCGTCTTTTCCCATTCCCTAAAATAGGTTGATTTTTTTTTTTTTTCTTTTCAATCTTCACCCCATGATGCATTATAGATAATTATATTACCACTCAGCACTTATCCTGTTAGGTTAAGCAAACCCAAGCCTATTTTTGTCTCCTCTTGCTGGATGAGGCTATCCATTCTGTGGCTTCACGTAGGTAGCTTTCTTTCATGCTTTTCTGAGTTTGATTTCTTTTTTATAAAGCCAGCTTCATTCTCTGGATCACAGCACAATCCACTAGCAATCACTATGGTTTAAGAGATGGAATACAGGTTGAGATTAGGAACTTTTTTCATTAGTACTGTTGCTGAAACATCTGAATTGTCAAACTGCAGCTTCAGTGAAGAAGAAAAATGGTACAAAGCAATGCTCATTAGAGCAAAACACTAATTTAACCTGTGCTTTACTCACAATTGCTACATGCAGAAAAGCTTCCAGCATCATAGATGATTGAGTCCTCATTTCTAGCTCCATGTGGATGCTAGACTGAGGGTAGTAGAGTAGAGCAAATTATTTTCTGTGTTTTTAGGTGGAGAATGTTTTAATGTAATCACAGAATAGTCATTAGGACACAAAGATCTGAAAAAGAACATCCTTTTGGGAGGTTAAGGGCTTGATGTCCTCAGGTAATGTAGGCCTTTACACAAGAACAGTAAAAATTGTTCATTTTTTCAGTCCAAGGTTGCTCTTGGAGGAGTAATTAGTTTTGTGGGAGAAGCTGAGTATGGCATGAGCAAGGCAATGCAAGAATAGAGGCAGTGGACCTAGAAGCCCAGTATACTGAAGGCTGCTACAAGTTAAAGGGGGAGATGTTAGTGGGAATTCTTATGTAAAGTGCATTTATGCTTTTAGATTTCTGTCAGCTGTCTTTACTAAACAAGTATTTCTATTCTCTTTCTGCTGTGACAGACCTAATGCAGTCTTTCCTCTGGTGCTTAATGATATCAGAATAGGGATATAACATTAAAGCCAGGGTAAAGCTAAATGTCTTTTTGAGATATGCTTGATCAGGTGGTTTGAATTCAGGGGTGAAAGAGTTTGGTTTTTTTTTCCTGGGGAAATAAGACAGTTCTAGAAAAGAGCAACTTCATTTGTTTTGTAAGAGACTATTCATCTTCTTTATCCAAATTATTTTTTTCTCTCTACCAAACTTTTTTTCTTAGAATGTGAGGAATCCAGAGATGGTTTATCTTTGCTTCCCTTACTCAGTCTAAAGTCCACCCCTTAGAGCAGAGGACATGTTCTAGTTGGTGCAAGAGACTTTTCTACTAGTAGGGAAGGCTGCTGGATATCATGTCGGTAATTTACTATTAAATGTACTGTTGGCAGCATTTTTTTTTTCTAACTTGCAAATTAACAAAACCATTTTGGCCAGTGCAGTAAGGCACAATTAACATATGTTTTAAGTTCTTCCGTGATTTCTCATTACTTTAGTCCTCTGATCTTTTAGAGGATTTCTCAGACTTTTCATGATCCTGCTCCTCTTTCCATTACCACCTTAACTTCTGTGATAGAGGCAACATTTCAAATTAGGTTTATGTAACTTTTTCATTCTGGTAGTCTCAGAAACTAGACAAAAGTAGATTACTCCTGTAGTCTTTTTGTGTGGCAAAAATAGGATAAACCGTTCTTAGCTTAAAATACAGGAGCATTCTGTTATCACTTACATGCCCTCGGAGCCCCTGCTGTAGCAAAACTTCCCAAACATCTGTTAATTGCTATGTGACAGATGTTAATGATATATAAACAAGTCAGACTCAGCAGGGGCTGTTACTGGTTTGCTCAGAGCTTCTGTATGTGCTAATAACAAAATGAGCTAATCTTAGAAGTAGAAAGAAACCCCTGGCTAATTTAAAGGTAAAAGTGAGAATGACGTGGACCATCAACTGAAGGAGATCAAGTCAGCCACTGAAAGGTATTCTGATTAAGCATCAGAAGGAAGAAAAAAAGAAAAGCTAGAGGTTGCAGTAGTGCCTGAACCTCGAGAGTTATGGAAATAAAGAAGTAGGACTGCACAGGATCAGTAAAATGGTCAAAGCAGTAGGCAGCATCTTCTGTAGGAAAATTCCCAAACATGGTAATTAGCATGTCCTTATCTTCTCACGATGGCAATTGGAAAAAGTAATGTCATCGCTGGGGTCTTCTGCATTAAAATGACCTTCCTAAAATTTTCATGTAAGGTTGAACTTCAGAGCCTTATAAAGGGAAAAGATTCCTTCTGGAAATTCTGACATGACAGGATCAGCTTAATTCAGCTCGGAATAGCAATTCCCTTTATCACTAGTCATCCTTGTAATCTCCAGGAATCCAAAATATCTGAAGTTAAGTGCTACAGTACTGCACCTATGCCAAGAGTCTCTTACCCTAAAATAGCACTTTTTTTTTTTTTTCTCCTTATGCTGATTCACCAATCATTGATGGGAATTATTTGCAATTATTATAACTTGCTGGGAGAAAAAAAAAGGATGCATTAGGTTCTACTTCAATAGACATCCAGGAATTCAGTTCATCCGTTTATTAAGACTAACTGCAAAATGCATATGTTTCTTTGATGAGTGATTATTCACCCTTTACTTTCAAGGGATGTCAGGAGAGTTTGGGAGGATGATGAAAAGGTGGGTAATATCACCAACTGCAAAAATACAGATATCCTCAGCAAAACCATAGAAGTGGTTCCCAAACAAACTTGTGTAGTTTCCTTTGTTTAGATTTGTCATACATTTTAGAAGTCCCACTTAGCCACATTCAGCCCAAGTGGTAATTAATTTACTAAATCATTTCCAGATTTCTAATAGAGGGTGACTTCATTCATTTTTGTCCTGTTATTCATAAGTATTTGTTGTTTCTTCAAGAAAAGTCTCCTGAAAAGCAGAGGTGAATAGGAGCTAGAGCTGTTACTAACCCAGGTCATCCCGTGCAGTAACTGAACACCATCTAGTGGGTGTTCTCTTAATCCTTTCATTCCTAAGCAGAATTTATATTGGTTATAATTTACAAGTTAACTGTTCTGTAAACTCAATAGCAGTGCCCTCAGACACTAGTCACTGTAAATTGCACGTTCTTGAATGGAGCTTATATTCTGGAAGGTAAGCATAATAAGGTTCTGAATTTTTTTTTTGCTTTTACCATGCTCTGTACAGCAAGACAAAATGTCCCAGGCCTTGAGCTCAAACACAGCTTTCGTTAATGAAATTACCAACACAGGATTGTTCCCTTTCAATAAAATACCCAAATTTGCTTTGTAATCCAGTCCTTAGCGCTCTCATGTCTTGACAAATAAGGCAAAAATCTCTCTCCCTTCATAGGCTGTCAATGAGAATTGAAACCAGGATGCAGTCTTCAACTGCATAAGAATGTGGTTACTTTTGATATAAGGAAGGGGGAAAAAAATCTGAAAACTCATTATGAAACCTACCAACTTGTATTTGGTGTTAGTGTAGGTTACAAAAGCACCTAGGCTGACACTTTCCTTGTGTGAGGGTGGTCAGGTGACTGTGATAAATTTGAGAGGTGTCTTATATTCATAGCTCTGTTAAAAATAAATATCTGCAAACATATTCAAAACCCAACTGGACAAGGCCTTGGGCAACCTGCCATGACTGAACTTACTTTCAACTTTTTCTGGTTGTCACTATGAGAAGATAACATTCTAATTACCAAGATGATCTACAGAGCTCCCTTCCAACTTCAGCTATTCTGTGAATGAGGCAATTTCCCTTAATCACAAGGGAGCTGCACTTCATGGGTCTTCCCCCCAGGCTTCTCTGAAACTCCTGAGACTTGTCTTTCCCCATCACCAAAAAGGTGCTGTTTGTGCTCTGTTCCCTAGAATTGATACTACTGGAAAGGGAAAAAGAACAGTAAGATCATAGAACCGTAGAATGGTTTGGGTTGGAATGGTCTTTAAAGATCATCTAGTTCCAACCCCCCTGCCATGGGCAGGGACACCTCCCACTAGACCAGTTTGCTCAAAGCCCCATCCAGCCTGGCCTTGTACACCTCCAGTGACTGAGCGTCCACAACTTCTCTGGGCAACAGGTTCCAGTGTCTCGCAGTGAAGAACTCCTTCCTAACTTCCAATCTAAGTCTGTGTTGGAAAGGGTGTGTTTAATCTGTGGAGGATTTAGGGCAGCCCTGAGGGAGTCAACTTCTAGGCATCTGACAGGACAACAAGGCAACAGGAGAATGAAACAGGAGAACAACTACCACCACCATTAGAGTAGTGCAGCAGTAGAAATCATGCATCCTGCTGATAAGTCTTCCAGATTTCACAGTAGCAGTGCGGGAGGATCTCAGCCATCTCAACCGAAGTGTCCTAAAACTGATACTTCTAGCAAAATTTCATTTTACTCTTCCAATCAGCTGTCACCTCTTGGAACATTTCTTAAGATATTCCTTAGAAATTTTACTGCATGTTGCTGTAGTGGAAGTAAATTAATCTTTAAAAGAAAAATACTGGTTTAACAAAAAAGAAAGCATTAATGATGGTGTAAATAATTTTGATATGTGATAGGGTGAAACAGGAAAAAAAGTGAGCTACTATATAAACTGGATCTAAATAGCTCTTTATATTTACAAGACTCTTGGGAACCCACTCAATTTATATGAAATGTCAGTGCTCCCAGTTAGTTACCACTGCAGTAATTTGAATTGGCTTGATGCACTGATATGTCAGCTATTTACTGCTTGGACAAAAGTGCTATAAATGCCAATAGCACTGCATTTTTCATGCAGATGCAGTGAATCACTCCATTTTTATTTTTTTTTTTTTTCACAAAATATTTACAGTTTTACTTTTTAAATTATATGAAGTTATTACTTTTTTCTGTTCCTCTACAAATAAGCAATATCAACAGTACCTGAAGTTTGTACTTGGATGAGTAAGTTTAAGAACAAGCAAACTATTTAATAAAAAAAAAAGCAGTTGAATTAATGTCACTGTTGTCTTTTGAGCCCCAAACTACAGTTGAGTATTAATGCTATTTTTCCAATGTGCAAACGTGTTTGTGTGCACATAAACTGATGAGATAATGCATGAGCAAAAGTCTGTTGGGAGCAACAGGACAAATTAGGTGACCCACGTGGTCATTCGTGGCCTTATTATCTGTAATTCTTGCATGTTGCAAGTGTTCATTGCACATCAAAGTGCAATAAATAAACCATACAGTTTACTTCATATAACGTGACACAGTTTGATATGGTTTGCAGTTCCTGCTTAAGGGATAAATTGTATCAAAGCAAGGTGAAAAAGATAGTCCTCTCTGACACATGCCCTCTTTTTCCTTATTCCAGCATTAGTAGGGTAGCTTTATACTAGCAGTAAATTCCCACAAAAAGGGTGAATTCTTCACATGGCACCTCAGTTACACTTGCCAGCAAGTTAATCCAATTTGTAATTGTTAATGGTCTTTAATATTCTTGTGCTTAGTCTTTAAATATTATATTTTTTAGATTTTGTAAGATGCATGTGAAAACTAAGTTGGTCACAACAGGGAAGATCTTCAGATATATGGAAGAATATAAATTATAAATAAAATACCTGAATGACTTAGAATCATAGTATCACCATGGTTGGAAAGGACTTCCAGGATCATCAAGTCCAACCTTCCTCCCAAAATTTCCCTAACCATTAGACCATAGCCTCCAGTGCCACATCTACTCCTTTTTTGAACACCTCCAGGGATGGTGACTCCACCACCTCCCTCGGCAGTCCTTTCCAGTGTCTAACCACTCTCTCAATGAAGAAATTCTTCCTAGTATCTAATAAAAATCTTCCCTGGCGCAGCTTGAGGTCATTTCCCCTCATCAGTAATTTGGGAGAAGAAACCGACACCAGCCTCACTACAACCTCTTTTTCGGTAGCTGTAGAGAGCAATAAGATCTCCTCTCGGTCTTCTCCAGACTAATCAGCCCCAGTTCCCTCAGCTGGTCCTCATAAGGGGTGTTTTCTATCTCTCTCACCAGCCTCATTGTCCTTTTCTGGACCCACTCCAGCACCTCAGTGTCCTTCTTATCCTGTGGTGCCCAAAACTGGACACAGTGCTCAAGGTGCAGTCTCATGAGTGTTGAGTCCAGGGGCACGATCACCTCCCTACTCCTACTGGTCACACCGTTTCTGATCCAGGCCAGGATGCCATTACTCTTCTTGGCCACCTGGGCACACTGCTGGCTCATGTTCAGTCAGCTGTCCACCAACACGCCCAGGTCCTTTTCCACCAGGCACTTTCCAGCCACTCCTCCCCAAGCCTGGAGCGTTGCCTGGGGTTGTTGTGACCCAAGTGCAGGACCAGGCACTTGGCCTTGTTAAACCTCATCCAATTGACCTCAGCCTGTTGCTCCAGCCTGTCCAGATCCCTCTGCAGAGCCCTCCTACCCTCCAGCAGATCAACACTCCCACTTAATGTTGTGTCATCTGCAAGTTTACTGAGGGTGCACTCGATCCCCTCATCCAGGTCATTGATAAAGATATTAAACAAGACCGGTCCCAAACCCGAGTCCTGAGGGACACCGCTCGTGACCAGTCACCAACTGGATTTAACTCCATCCACCACAACTCTCATGCATACCGTAGGGATAGTTGCTACAGTGCTGATGGTGGCTTTATATTAGTACATAATCTTAAGTCTTCCACAATGAGGTAAGAAACAGTTTCTGGTGCTGTTGAAGACCTGACCTTTTCTTCCTTTATTTTGATTGTGGGACGATTAATTTACGCACATTTTCGTTCTGAATCCAAATTAGTCTCTGTTTACAATTAAGATGCAATTTGCTCAAGTTTTGCATGCAGTTAGAGTTCTAACTGTGTTATTTCATTATTGTTGTTCTTATCCTACTTTATTTTTCTAATTTTTGTTATACTTCTCTATCCGTAAAGTTGATTACAGGGCCCTTAGGCCAGGGATCATGACTTCTGTCTGGTCAAGGAACAGAATTAAACCTCTAGTGCTGTGAGGCTCATAATAGTTTATCTTCATCTCCTTTAGTATCTTAACCTAGCATGTGCTTGGCTGCTATGACATTTAACGAATTAGTCTTTGTTAGCAATAGGAGGTGACAATGTAGAGCATAACAATGCTACAGAAATCATCTCTTCTTTATGTCAGCATAGGATCAAAGTTCACTAATTGAGCCTTTGAGTCTTCTTGAAGACTTAGTCTCTCTTGTGCTATTGACTTTGCTAGATGAGACTGACTACCATCTCAAGCCTAATACCAGAATTTTTTCTTGGGTTGGGGCACTGCCTGCTTGCTCTTTGTGGAAGGTCCATGATTTTGTGCAGGTTCAGGAGATGCCATCCATCTCAAAAGTTTGAACTGCATAATGTTCTATTTAGGTTAGCAGGAGTCATTCTCCACCCTTCTGGTCTCAGAAACATGTATTACGGATACACCTCCATCCAGGTAATCTTAATTGTCCTTTCTAATATGTTATTGCTCCAATCATGTAGCCACCCTGCCTCTTCAACTGTAGTACACTTTGCCCTTGTATCTGATTAAGGTCTTAATAAAACAGAGAATACGTGCCCTTAGCACTGTTAGCATTGGGCTGATAGACAGGAGGTTGGAAAAACCGGATTACAGACACAAGAAATGCAAAAAGCAATTGTGGTGTGAGTTGTCTGGCTGCATGCAGGAAGGATTCATCTACTCAATTTAGATATATAAAAGCTGAATGTCAGGTCAGAGCAAGTGATTGTAGCATCTCTTTAAAGTTAATGGAAAGCAACAGGTAATTCCAAGGCCTGTATTAGACACCTATCTCAACCTGGAATAAATTGCCCATTTGCTGTGTGTGTTTCTCTCCCCTGCCTATAAAGGGAGCCTGGGGTCATTAGTCAGGATGAGGTTTGTAGATAGAGATAATATCTTTTATTAGACCAGCTGCTGTAAGTGGGAAAACTTAGACAAGCTTTGGGGCATATGAGCTCTTCTTCAGATCTCAAATAAGAGCAGCAGATTTCAAAGTTAATTATAAACGTTTTTCTACATATATCCTTACACCATCATCGTTACAGCAAAGCACCATAGAGATCACTAAGTCATATTTAGGCATCTAATTTTTAGACACCTGAATGAAGCCAGAGGAACCAAACATGAGGTGCTTATTTGGGGGTTTGGGGACTTCCATTTCACATGACACATTTTTCCTCTGGATGCTCCCTCCAGTCCTGAGCTCAGAACCACCCAGAGGGCCGGCAGCCTCTCCTGCCAGGGAGATGCTCGTGTGAGTCTGCATTACATGTGGAGTCTTAACTTGCATCTCATGCTCCTTTTGCTGCCAAGGGCTGCTGTTAGCATGCCTGTTAGATCTCTCTGGTGTTATGGAAAAATAGCTTTCTGTGTGCTATATGCCGTTGCAATACAAGTCTTGTGGTAAGTGTGGAAGTTTGAACCTATTATCAGCTTTTCTTATCTGCAGTTTGGGTATGTTATTAGAAAGAGAGTAGCTTTGGGAGCAAGTCACTTTCCCTGGATAATAGCTATGGAAAAGTTGTTCCCCTGCTCTCCCTGCCATCCCCTCGTGCTGCTGCTTCTGCAGTCCCAGTAAGGACTGAGGTGCTTGTGTGCCCTGTAGCAAGCACCACAAAATCTGCTTTTACCCTGCTGCTGGTGGTTATTTTGGAAGTCCTGGCACTGCTGGTGACTCAGTGCCACGGTCTTTTTAACAGGTTTTGAAAACTGGCTTATCTTAATTTTTCAGTCTGTTTCAGTTTCCTAAAAGACTGTGTCATCCTTTGATGTTTTCTCCCTGCATCAGCATCCCACCCTTTTTACCCCAGGCTGCCTTACTCACAGAGAAACCTTCCGGTATTGACTGGCTCTGATGCAACTGCTCTTCTGAAATGGAGATTTGCCAGCACTGGCCTCAGCCCAGCACTGTATATTTTTTGTTTCCTCAGAGGAACGATTGTTCTAAATAAAGAAGGGCAGATGCAACGCTTGTTTTGTAAAGCATATCAGAAGCTTCTATTATTGCAAATTGCCTTTTCCACTGGGCATACTTGGATTTTAATTCAGGTGGTTCAATTCACTAATTTGCGTGATTGACATCACTTTTATCAATTACCTTTCAATGGAGCACTGCACTAGTTCAGTAAAAGCTTTCTAGCTGAAGTGGGTTCTTAATTCATTTAAACAGCACACTCATTTATTATTTAGATATTGGTTTGCCAGGAGCTATCACAGCGATCTGACCATTTGGTTTGTCATGCTTTCAAAAAGCCTTAAATTCTTTTTGCTATCCTTGATTTATCTCCAATATCACCAATATTGCAAAAGGAGGTCTTAAAGAACCAATTAATTACCAGCTTGAATTTTTGCCCTGTTTGGTTTCATTAGCAACATAAAAGAGCTTTAAAGAACTAAGAACATAAATAAGGCTGGTAAACAATGGACACTTTGTTGAAATAAGGTACTTGTCCAGTGTCATAAAAAAATATCTGAAAGAGAGCTGGGAATGAAATACAAGCTATTGACTTTAAAAGATTTCCTATTTTCGGCTAATTAAAACAAAAATTTTAGTGGGATTTGCCCAAGGAAATCAGCCTACACGATTCTTATCTCGCAGAGCTCGCTGGGGCGCAGAGGCAGATTCTCAGAGCTCAGCTCATGTGAAAATTGGCAGTCGGCTCACATGGAGAAACAGAAATTCTTGTTCCCATGGCGGGCAGGGCTGCAGGGTGGGCTCTGCTGTGGAGGCCACGGTATGAGCTGCACACAGTGGGCTTGGGCTTTAAAACACTCTGCTCCTCAGATTACAACTGTGCTGAAACCTCCTCCAGCTTGAAAGGTTTGTTTCACTCATCATTTTGCTGAATCAGCATTTATTCGAATTGTGACATAATGTCATTCTCATCTTAATTTTTCATGAAGAACCAAACTATTTCTGACTACCCCAGTATTGCTTTGAACTTGCCAAGCTCCAGCAAAGACAGCATGATTGCCATCTAAAATTAAAAAAAAACTAGGAGGACTTTTTTTAAACTTGTTTAGCACTGTGTCTGCCTAAAATGAAGCTAAAAAGAGATCCTGGTCAACCCACCTCAGTGACTTTGCTGATAAAAGCTACAGGAGTTTGTTGTCCTCCTTGGAAAAGATACCCACTTTATACTGGTCTAATCTGAAGTGAGGACTGTGGAGAAAGACGGATTCAAGAATCAATTTTAATTTCCATATTACAAAAATAGAACAATCTTGCACAAAGCAGTAACTTCTCTACTTTTGCTTTCGCATTTCATTGTTGTTACAATGGTTCATCATAGTGATTTTGTTCCTTCAGCTCTAAACGTCTTTTGTCAGATTTAAGCCTTTCTTTAGCTGTACAGGTGTAAATGGCTGTTACTGAGTGCAAGTGGGTACTTGTTTAATTCAGCCCTTTCCTTCTGTTAATCCTAACATTGATGTCAGGTCCATTTTACATCTTAGTGTAAAAAAATGATAGGTGATGGAAACACTTTTATTGTAAGGAATTTACGTGACAAAATACCCAAGTTTGCCAAGGGCAAATTAAGGCTGACATAGCTGCTTTTGGCAATGTTTTCTTAATTACAGTTGTCAGCTAACTTTCTTGGCTAACAGCACAGAATTTGTATGCTTCTAAGTAGACTCGATATTCATTCAACGTAAAAAGCAAAAATGGCTTTTTTTCCATGAAAGGTGTGTCTGTACCTCCCTGTTGTTTCATGGATCCACTATAGATGGTGAAAATTAGATGATAGCATCTGAAAAATATGTAGAGACCCTTGAAAATGCTTACTGTCCTTTAAGCCAGAATTCCATCACAGTCTTGGCAGATATGTAGGAAAAAAAGAAAAAAAAAAAAAACCAGTTGTTTTTCTTCTCATTCATTCATGTTTAAACCAATAAAAATTCCAAGTTTCTTCTGATACCAAAGTAAGACTCTTACTACTACAAACAAGTTTTCTAACATGTCATTAATTTACCTATTAGTAAGAATCTGTCAAGGTAAAAAAAAATAAAATTATAGAAAAGTGCATCATACAGATCTTATTAAATAGTTCCTAATAATTATAACCTCAGAGAGAGATGTAGATCTTGATATATTTGTAGTCATGTGTCAGGAAAGACAGCACCAAGATTTAATCAATAGAAAGGAAGAGGCTTTTTTATTTTTTTCAGTGTCCAAACTGGCTAAGAAAATTGTTCATACCTTTGTAGTGCATTTTCTCCAAAGAAGAGTTAACCTTCTTTTCCTAATTCTTTTAGACAAGGCCTTAAAAGACCTGGTTCCTCAGAGGGCTGCACATTTGATATGGTAGTGTGCAATATTAACAGAGCTTTCCTTGTTGGGAGTTTAAAGAGATCTCATTGTTAGGAAGTGAATAAATGGAGAGAATAAGCACCAAGAGCTACATCAGTATTCAAGGAAAATTATGAGTGCTACAACAAAAGTAGCTAATGTTTCACAGTGAAAACTGAGATTTGAGACTTGGCAGATTATTTTTTGTGGTGACAGTACCAATAGAATCTAACTGGATTTAATTCTTAGAAAATACTCAAATAATGATAGAAGGAAACTCATTCTCTACAGTTTTGAACTATTACATTATTATAAGATTATATTCTAATACTTTACACAAACAGGAATATGAAAAACAACACGAGTGTCCCAAATGTATGGGTTTTTTTAAAAAAATGGCTGACTTACCAGTACATATGCCATTTTCTTTTGACTAGGTTATTAAATCTTTTGATTTTGAAGCCCATTTGAGAAGAGCACCATTAAAAGGTTCCACATTTATTACTTTGCTGTATTTACTACTTAGAAAAGTAGAAATCTCTTTGTCTCTCTGTTCCCTTTCCTCCTTCCTTTTTCTGTCTTTCTCATTCTGCCCTGCACCACACCCTGGGATGATGTTACTGTCCTCGTCCTGCCACTCAGCAGAAGCTTCCTCTCCTCTGCTAGTCCTTTCACCAATGCCAGGATTCCCCAGTCAAGGGCAGCATGAGCACCTCTGTGTTGTTGTTGTTATTACTGTCTTTTCAGCATGTCAGCATCTTAAATGTCCTCTGGAGGGTGGCCATAGCGGAATGCAGGAGGGTAGCTGCCGATGGCTGCCACAGCCCTTTGAATGAGCTCTGTACAGTTGCAATTGTGACTGCTGGCTAGTGAGAGTCCATGCATCAACAAGAGATTTTCCTTCCCTTTCTTATCAAGGTAGGGTAATTCTCATTGAGGATATGATCCTTAAAACTGGGTAGCTGAAGTGTTTCAGAGTTACTGTACTGAATACAACGTGAAGAAGAGAAATACAGACTTTACTAAGTATAGAGCCTCACAAACTTTGCCAACTAGTGTCTCAGCTGTAGCTCCCAGTGCTTTCTTCTTATCGTGCATTAGTTATTCATGCCTCTGCTGTTACAGCTCACAGAGTTCAGGCTGTCTCCCTTGGTCATCCTTCTGGATGCTGGCAAAAGACTACTACCTGGTACGCTCCTGTGGTAGCAGGTGTCATCCCAGATGTGATGATTTGGGGGCCGTCAGGAGAATGGAATGAGTGGAGCCACTGTTAACTGAATAGAGGTGTATGTCTGGCTTCAATACAGAAAGTACAAAGCACATTTACAGTGAAAAACATTGTGGGGTCGTTTTCCCTTTCTTCTTTCAGGTACTTTGTCACAGACCTGCAGCCTGACTCATTCCCTCCTATAAGGCTTCTCACCATGTGGGTTTCCCAGAGGTGGAAGAGCTGCTATAATTTAATTCTGTGTTGAAGTGCAGTGTGCAGAGGCAGCAATGTTTCAAAGCTGAGATGTGGATCACTTTAATTTGCTAAATAGCCATTCATTAAAATGCTCTGCAGCAGTGAACAGTGTTAAACTGTGTGTGGCGTTACATCTGACTCAGACGTATTGAAGGTAGTGATTTTTTGCTTATTCCTCCAAATGGTTATAAGTCTGGCTTCTTTTATCTCAAATGAGGCAAAGGAGAGGATTTCATCTGTCTTTTGAGATAGGAGCTATGTAGATTTATATATGCATGTGTTTATGGGTGTACATTATGTACATGCACTGCACAAAAATGTATTCATCCACAGTAACAGGTGGTTCTGGCAACACCTATTGCTGGGGTCACTCAGCACTCCAGTATTAAGACCCTAATTTTAGTTGCTTATAACTTTTGTCAAACTTAAACATTTGGGTTGAAATGTTATGTGCCAGGTGTCTGCCTTAGGCTGACTTGGGGAAGGGGGTGGGGATGAGGAGAGGAATTTATCGGCAAAAATGTTATTGCCAGTTCAGGGAGAGGAGGCCAGGGACTGGTTTGTCTGTGCTGAAAAATGAAGTATTGCTGGTTGAGATGTTCCAGCAGTTTCCCTCATCCGAAGCCCGAAGTTGCCAGCGGAGACCCCCTGCAGCTGGGCTTGTCTTTTGCCAGCATTGTGGAAATCTGCTGTTTTGCTGAGTGCACCTCTACCTGGCTGAATCACGGGCCTGTGAAAATGCCTGGTAGAAGTTCGTTGACAGCTGCCCACGAAGCTGCCTCCACCGTGTGTGTTTCCGAGCCGCGGTGCTGCGCGGGGGACCCTGCGGGCGCCCGCTGCCCGTGCGGCAGCAGAGAGCACCTCGGAGCAGAGCGTGGAGCAGAGCGTGGAGCAGAGCGGGCTGCTGCATGTGGGGGCACCGCACCCCGGGGCAAGGGCAAGCGGCTCAGATGGTGCTTACACGGGGGGTATGTATGGGAAGGAATGGCTGGCCAGAATCCAGAGGAACTGGTGATGAAGGCAGGGGAACATTGGGCTGAGAGTGGTAAGAGTGAAGGACACAATGTTTTAAGAACTGTATGAGGTGGAATGCAAAGGAGACAGATGGGTGTGATAGGGCAGATAGAGTGAGAAAGGATGGAGCACAGCCTGTGCCAGTCCACAGCTACTGGATTTCTATGGTCCCGGCCTAACCAGCTGAAGCATTCCATTGACAATACATCGTAGCTCCTCAAATGGGTGATTTACATGGGACCCCAGCCGATACTGCTGCCAGTGGCTGCCCTATTCATGGATTTAAACCTACTAATACAGACTTAACAGTTTGTATGGTTTCATCTGATGCTGTTTCAGAAGACAGAGTTGTTCAATTTACTTCTGCCTAATAGAAGCAGCAACATTTTCTTCTTTTCCCCTCTTTTTTAGCATTTCTTAGCTTTTGCCTACTCAACCTGCACTTGAAGGATTGTTATGTGTGCATGAAATCCCTTCGTAAATACTACAGTTGTTTCTTACTGCATAATCATACTTTGGAATCTGTACTACATTTGTAGCAAGTACGCAAAAATCATACTAGTAAGTCAGTCCTGGATACCAAAGCGAGCCGTGTTTTCATCTAGGTTGCAAGAAAATTTGTACAGACTCATATTATTTTTAAATGTTGTCCTTTCTTGATCCATGTGGGAATTAGAAACAAACTGCCTAATGCAAGATACTCTCTTTCATATTACTTAACATTTCCCCATAATAATCTGAAGAAATGCCACAGAACTTGATCAAAGTTTTAAAGTCAGTTTGTTATTGAATTATGATGATTTTTTTTTATTATAGGTAAAGCCTCAGCCAAGAAACTGACAAAAAAGGTAAGCAAAGTTTTCCTTTCCTTCTTCAAAAGAATTTGCATTCTTTCTGTTACCCAACTGAATAGACTTGTCTTTCAAAACTGAGTTTATATTTTCTTATTTGTTTCTTTAAAGGAGATGGATGCTGCGCTGCTGTGTGTTGCCAAAGCTAAACCAGGACCCAACTTTTTTAGAGAGCTTGATGATAAAGGTAATGATCACTTTTGATACTGAAAAATATATCTTGCTTTTTATCTTATTTTATGGTGTGAATTGTATGTATTTTTAAAGAAAGTGTCATGGATTTGACTTCATCTCAATCTAGCCAGGAGCTGCTTCCTTGGCAAATCTCTCAGTTATGCAAGAGAGAGTAAAGAGGCAGGGCTGGGAATTGAAAGCTTTCTGAGGCGCAGAAGGAGATGGGAAAGAAATCAGAAAGCCTACTTGGAGAACAGAATGAGGCTAAAGGGATGACTTCAGCAAAAAAATGGAATTCTAAGACTTGTTAATAAGCTGCTGTTTCACTATATAATTTAAATATACAGGAACTAAGAATAAACATATTTTTTTTAATCTAGCTACGTAAAGCAGCGTCTTTGATTTCAAGAGCAGTTGAACTTCTTTATCCCTCTTCACAAGTTCAGGAGCCCTTCACAGCACCAATGTGCTTCACGTTCTTTTTACCCAGCATTTCCACCTTGTATCAGGCTACATAAAGAGAAAACTCTGAGAGCTAGGATATTGTTTGTAAAACAACAGGGAATTAAAGAACACCAAATAAACACATCATTAACAAATTTAATTGAAGGGAGAAAATAAACAAGAGGGTCAAGGAAACCAAATAGATGAGTAATTAACCATTTCATCAGTAACAAAGACCAAAATCCCAAAACTAATGAGAAAGACTGACAACATCTATTCACAAACTTTCTGTATCACAGAGTTCAGCCTGAATCCCTTATCCCATGGACATTTCTGGAAAATAAAGCTGCCTTTGAAGTGCTGCAGTTCCTTGGCAGGCATGAGCCATGCTTTGTCCACACACAGCAGACCCCCAGGCACGGCTGGCAGCTTGTACCAAGAGAGCAGCCATCCATTTCAGCCTGCATCATTTCTGCTGCTCTTTGCCCTCATGGCCTCTTCTGCCTGTGGCTCAGTTCTTGGATCCTTGTGCAGATGTGAAGGGGTATTCAGCTGGGTGCCTTGCCTATCAGTCTATTCCTGCAAGCCCAAGCATCCCCCAGCAGCCCTAAAACTTCTCTGAAAAAGCTGAACAATTTTTTCCTGTCTTGAGGGAAAGGTGAATTTTATGTTGAATAGTCATTCCCTGCCTTTTCAAATTAGTCATCATCATGTAGTTTCCCAGGATTGGGTTTAAAGGATTCCCAGTCTTTAATTCTTGGATATTCTTTCTCTGTCCCTGCTTTTTTAGAGCTTTTCTTTTTCTAGTGGTTGACACTGGAAATCCCCAAAGCACTCTGCCTGGGAAAGCTGGGAGTCCAGCAACAGAAAGTGAAAACACCAAATCAGTGCAGCCTCCTTTCATTGCACCTCTCACAGCTGACTACTTGGCAGAAAGTGGGCTCGGTGATAATGCTCAGCCTGGCATCTTCTGCATTCTGAACAAGGCATTGATCTCCCCTTCCTTAAAACTGTGGGTCTGTATGCTCTGTCCTTCAAAGGTCAGGTAGGAGTTGGAGATGGTGCAGGAATATTCAGTGCACTCATCCGTACATCCCCACAACACATGGGGGTTTTACTGGTTTTGATCATGATGCTTCCATGTTTTTCCTTTGAGATGTGTTATTATTACATTTTTTAAATGTAAATATTTTTATATAAAATACTGCTTTTACAAATGCTATAATAATGAATCTACACCTGTTCTACTGTTTAGCTGAGATTATTTTAACAATCTTCAATGTGTTATTTAAATGTCAAGTAGAGGGACAACTGTCATCAGTCCAGTTTGTAAAACATAACGCTAGTGAATTCTGCCTTCTAGTGGGCAGTTTTAAAATTCATGTCATAATTTGTTGGAATACTTATGATTTATTCAGCAATAAGAATATTGTTCTGTCAGCATTTTCTATAAAGTTTCAAGGTAGAGATTTCCAGGGAGGGGTAGAGAAGGTTCATTTAATGTTAGAAAATGACAGTATTTTGCCAATGCTAATGGCAAATACTTGGCTGCAAGTGTGCTGAGTCACTCAACAGTAGGTGAAGCTTTTATCTTTTAAATTTTGCTTGGATATGACTTTTTTTTAAAAAAAAAGTTGCATTGCATCTTTTATTTTGAGTAACTTTGTAATGATTACTGTGATGATTATAGTAAATTAAAAAAAAAAAAATAATTTATTTTATGGATAAAGTAAATTTGCCATTCACTAAACGTAATAAAAGGACAATAAAATTTGAATAATTTTTAGGGAAATAAGTCCACAACTTAAAAAGTCTTATCTCAAAATATTTTAGTATAATCACTAAGTCAGCATGTCAGGCTGTGGATTTGCCCTAAGGCACTGAGACAGGTTTTAAAGAGCAATCAATTTTTTTACATGTTTTTATCTTACTTACCTTTTTATCTGTTTCATTATAGCAAGTTTTCAATCAGTTTTACAATAAGATGATGAAATTGAGTTTGTGTCTCATGCCTGCTGTTTCTTGCATGGCTCTTCTTTCCAGCCCTCTGTAATTCAAGTGAGTAGAGCTGTCATGCTTCTCCCTTGAGCCAATAAGCAGGATATTGTCTTTAAATTGGTCTTTTCTTTACATTCCACCATCTCCATAGAAATCTTGCAGGTTTCTTCTGTGAAATTTTGTAAGGCACAATGTTCCCAGTTGATCCATATAGCTAAAACTCTCTAGACTCTTGGCATTCTGTACCTCAATTACTACAAATTTTTTTTCTTGTGACTTTAACAGACATAATCTGCCATGTTAATATCCTTTCAGATGCTTTGATAAATGTGTTTGTCTTACATGACTCCTTTGACTATACCATCTCTTCTTTTGTATCTGAATGCTGAGTTCTCGTTGTCTTGTTTTATCTAGCATAAGCTGCTTGACTTCATCTCTTTGGTCTTCCCTAGACTATCCCTGTGCAGCACATCTCAAGACAGCCAGGAGGCAGACTCCCACTTCTCCTTGGCCAGTGATCCTGGCCTTCATCACTTGCTGGTTAAGTTTTCAGGCAAGGATCTTTCTGCCAATATCTTTGTAGTCCTTGACTGGGAGCTGTTTTCTACATAGACTTGAAAAGTTATCTCTTTGGCTTCCTCTAAACGTCCTCTTGCTGTGTCACACACAAAATAAAATTAGGGAGCAGGAATCTTGATCGCTGCCCATCACACTACTTTGCTTGAATTCTTTTCCTCTCCTATTTTTTTCTATCCATTTTTTATCTTGTCTTATAGTCTAGGCATTTAAGCTAAAATAATGGGGTAGGAGTTCTTTCTCTCTTTGGTTTCAAATTTGTAGAAATCCTGGACACTTTGTCTAGGAACACGATTCCAAGTTTTACAGCAATACAAATAATAATTTACATTCTTGCAATGGCAGTAACCCTAAAACTTGTAAGCAAAACTAAATCTTTGTGATGAAAGTATTTTTTATTTCCACAGTCTATTTTGTGACTCTAGTACTGTGCTGATTTACACATGATGCATGATGGATAATAGGGTGAATAGCCTGATTGATGGAGAGGAAAGCTGAGATATGGAACCACAGTGAGCTGGCAACAAGATCATCATTAGATCTGTCTTTATCTAAGATTTGTTCTCAGATTTTCAGACTCCTGCATTCATCAATTTAATATTTCTAAACTCTGGTACTTAAAACTTAAAAGTGTTATATCACTATCTGAGGTCAAATACAAATGCTGTTGGCTCTGCACAGTAATTTATCAGAAGTTAATTGTTTATCACCAAAGCTTAAGTGGATTCCTTATCTATCAATTAACTAAATATAAATTATAAAAAATAGTTTATCTTCACACAGATAGGCATGTTTGAACTTCATTATTTTAAGCAGCTTCAGCATTATACAGTGTTTAGCTCACAAGTTAAAAGTAGCTCAGTTATTTTGAAAAGTGATTTATAAAAAAGCCCTTTACATTTTTTCTCCAAACGTTATTGCAGGGCAGATGGTTCAGATTCTGTTGCTGAACCACCCTCGTTATGGGCTCTCTATCTTTAGCTCCTACGCTCTATTTTGACGCTATCACATCTTTGTGTTTGTTCAGGCTTTTCACTTAAGGCGGTATTTCAAAGGAGAACACTGGAATTTTCCTTCAAAAGGGGGGAAAATACTTTCACCTTGTAGAAAGGACATGTTCCTATTTAAAAAATAAAAAAAAAAGAAGCCTCCTCTTGGCACACGGCCCAGCAGTACTATCAGCACAATCTAGCAGCTTGGCAGCTTTGCGTGTTGCCATGTTCCCCTTGAGAATCAGAGGGAAGCTTTTCTCTGCCTTCACGAGCCTGCCAGAGGATGGAGGACTTTGATCCTTCAGGGTAACGTTGGAGTAGTTCTCCTCCCAGGTACTAAATGTGACAAAGCCCATTTAATTTATTTGCCTTTTATATAAACATTGAATGTTTTCAGCGAGAAGCCAAAGATTTAGTGTAGGCCTTTTATTAATACCAAATAAACCTTGCTTTCTTCATTAGACATGAACATTGATTAGTCTCTGGGTAGAGATTTTACTTTCAGAGCCCTAAAAACATAAGTAAAAACTTTATTAAATAATAAAATGGCTTATTTTAATAACCTATTTAATATGATGTTAAACTACACTTTCTGTATTTATAATAGATTTTAATATATTTCTATTTATATTTATCAGATTTAATCTTTGAGATCAAATTGATCTCAAATCAATGAAAACCTCAGATTGATCTTGCTTTAATTTTTTTTTTTTTTTTGCAAGTAATTTTTTAACTCTATTTTTTCAGGGTTGATATCTTATGCAGAGTACCTATTTTTGCTGACAATCCTTACAAGTAAGTATTACGTATTTAAAATATATATGCATAAATACTTTGTTACTAGCAGTTTTCCAGGAACTTTATCTGATTTTTTTTTTTTTATCTTCCAAATTTGTACGTTATAGTAAAACAAAAGGAACTATTCTATATAGAGTGATAAGGAATTAATATAAATGAATATAACTTTAATTGCAGCTGACTTTTGTAGTGTCCTCATCGGTCCATAGCAGGAAAAATCACGATAATCCTTGCGCCATAGGATCAGCAGTCTTTCAAGAGACTTTGAGGGAGGAGAGACATTGCTTACAGGGCCACATAATAAAGGGGAGAAAGACAGTGGGGGAAGATAAATAATTTGACTCCTGGCTAGTGGTTTCAGTCACTTTGGACAATGAGACATTAACATTATAGGTCATGCAGTGGTGTAAAAAGCTGTTGTGGCTGAAAGATTGCTGCTTATTATTCATATGTTCAAATATGCAACAGATGATAGACATAAACAGCAGAATTCTGCAGTACTTTTTGTTTCACGTATTAATTTGTTTTTTCTCTCTTCCTTTTTACTTCATTCATTTCCTCTGAGTATTTTGCATGAATTTCTGCTCTCTCCACTGCCTCCTTCCTTTATCAGACACTTTTTTAAAAAATATTTTTGCTTGGTACTTGCTTTATCTGCAAACAGCAGGCATTTTTTATTGTGCATGGAAGTGATCTTGGATTTTCTGGGTTTCCTCACCCATACTTGGTCCGTGCCATGCTTGCCACCTCCCTGTGCTGTTCTGGTGAAGTGTAGGTGATGCTGGAAGATACTGAGGTTTGAGAGAAGATCTGTGCAGTGAGACCTATAGACTAGTCACGAAGCAATCCATGTAATAGTCCACATGCAGTCTTGTTTGACTCACTTGCGCAAGTCTAACATCTTAAGCAAGGGGCAAAACCAGGCATCTCATGGTATCAGTAGGTGGGAAAAGGAAAGAAGGAAGCAGTCATTCTTATCCCAATGGACTGTGGATGCTTGAGCCTCATCACCTCGATGGCTGTGAGGTCCATGGCAGGGACTTCAATTGACAGGTTTTCCTCGCTCTAGAAGCCCACTCTCTCACGGTGCAATACGAACAAGTGGCATTGGTCCTCAGAGAGTGGAGAGAGTATGTCACAGATAACGACCATCAATACACGACTCTCACACAGTTTTCAGTGGCCCTTTTGCAACTTAGGTCATTTCTCAGCAGAATTGCAATAGTTCCGACTATGCAGTGTGAAGGGTGATCTCTTAGGAGACTTCAGCCTGATACACAGTATTAAATAGTGTCCATGCATTAAGATAACCTGTTTAGCATACAAATATACTGTTTCACCAGTAGTGACTGTCCAGTGCTAGACAACTTGAAGCCAAGTTATACCACGTGTTCAAGTGTTTTTTGAAAATCCGAAATAATAGCCTACACCAGATAGAAAGCTGATTTTAAAATATTTGTTGCAACTCCAAAAAGGGGATTTTTTTTAAAAATAAAGGACAACCACAAAAGCCAGATTATAATTTCAGAAGAACACATTAATTAAAGTTGCAGAAATAGGTGCTAAAGATTCTATTTCTTTACAAATCTACGGCAGCAGAAAGTAAATTCGTGCTGATTTATTGGCTGAAACAATTAGAAAATTGAAGTAGTATCAGAGCAAGCTGTTCCACTTCTCCAGACAATCAAGTAACATTATTTTTCACAGAATTTATATAGGAATGTATTGAACCACAGAAACAAAGACACCATTTGATGCAGGATAAAAATGCAGTACTAATGTTCCTGCTTTGGTTACACTGAGGGTTATCATACTGATCAGTTTGAAAGCAAATGTCAGCAAGTGTTAGTGCCTCTGTCTTTGCCTAACAAGTATCCCATGTCAGTCAGCCCCTGGTTATACAGCCTGGCTCTCTTGCTAGGGAGAATTAATGTGAGATTTCTTAAAGCAGCCATTAATATTTAAATTCCTTCTTCTAAGTCACCAACAGGGCAATAAGGAAACAGGGAGAGTCACCAGGGGTCGAGTCTCAGTTGCAGGACACTGCTGACCAGACCATGCTGCTTGTCATAGAAAAGCACTGTCTGTAACAACATCGAACTCAAAAATGTAATTTTGCAGCAGACAAAGGTTTTATCTTGCCCCCTGTGATCCCCTTTTCTCTTTTCTGTGTGCCTTGTATCATTGCTCTTTTTTTCTTCCAGTGCTGTATTGAATTTTAATTCCAGCAGTTGGTTAATGGAGCTCCTGGTAAAGCCCTGCCTGGTGAAGGAGCCCAGGAACTGAAGCGTGGTCACCTTTATTCAAAGCTTTGTTTCAGTTAGCCAGTCACACAGGTTGACAGCTTGGTCAACTTAGGAATAGTTGGAGGGGGAATCACCTAAGTCTAGCCTGCACTCATGGCCAAGATGAAGTTATTCTGTTCAGATTTTGGAATTTTGCCTGATTCTAATTAAATACAAATATATCTGAGGTAGTCTTTGAACTATGCTTATTTTACGAACACATACCTTTGGGGTTACATCATATCAGATAAGTATGTCATCTCTGAACAGTATAAGCAGCTTTAGGTCCTATATTTTCAGTAACAGCTCTCTTATCTGAAAGCTGTAACACAGATGGTATGAATTACTATTAAATACATCAATTACTTTTATTCTCTAAATATGTTATAGGATAGGCTCTTCTTGCTTTTGTACTAGTAACACAAATTTAGTGTGTGGCATTTCCATGGGAAGGAAGCCAGTTTTGATTATTACAGCCCAGTTGCTGGGGAAGGGCTCTGCTACATAGATTGCAATGGCATTTATAAAATATCCTTGCATCACAAAGTTGCTCCACAGAGAGCTTTAGTTGGCTGCTGAAGATGTAGTTATTTCTAAAATGTAAAAATAGTACTTTAACTGTCTTGTTATCACTTAAAAGGAATGGGATATTTCTTTAACTTGTCCCCTTTGCAGAAAGATTCTCTAAAAAAAAAAAAAAAAAGAAAAGCAAGACTTAAAACTTTACAAGATGGAGCTGGAAGAATATATTTCCAAAAGAAAAACTCTGAAGGCATTAGAGATTTTTAGAGATACAGCTTCACTGCCCTCGTGAGTCCAACATTGTTCTTGGAAACATGAATGTATTCTAGAGACTATAAGCCCATGGGTTTCATATTAATGCCTGATTTGACTGGGTTGTGGAATTAATTCACCTGCTCCAGAAACTACTGGGATAAGTGCTTGCTACCGCAGTGAACTGTAACTACATTTCAGCAGCATGCTGCTCCTGTGTGGGCTTGCTAATGAGCAAGGCCACCTCCTGTAAGCAAAGTGAGATCAGGAAATTGTGGGAAGGAGCTCAAAACATTATGTGTTTTTACAGCGCCTGAAAGATTCAGAACTCATTACATTTTTGTGTTGAAAAGAAACATCCACTTGATGAATGAAATACAGGGTAAAATTGTATAAAATTCCTGAAAAAATCATCTTGATGGGAGTCATACACAACATGCTTTTGTACAAGAAAGCCAGAAAGAGTGGTTTATAACAACTCAGTAACATCTGAGTACATTATTTAGAGTTGAAGGACAAGGGAATTAAAAAAAGGCGTGGAGCCTCCTAACACAGGAGCAAGAGCCGAGAGAACTGGCCATGACTAGAAGATTGCTCTGTTGGCTAGGGAAGACTGCAAATACTGGCATACAGTAGTGCATGCAAGAAGCACCTGAGGAGTACAGTAGCTCTTTCACACAGTTTGAGAGTTGTTATTGGTCTCCCAAGGCACTTTCCAGTCTTCTCACCTGAAAAGGAGTTCTAATAAACAAAGCAGAACTAGACAAGTTCTAATAAACAAGGCAGACCTAAGAAGTGACATGGGATTATGAAGGCATCTGTAGAAAATATCTAGGACCAGGACAGTGAGACATACAAAGTTTTCGTGGTCATTGGGATCAGATGAACATTCATGACTGGTCTTGGGCACTGCTGGCATCTCTTGCCAGCAAGAGAGTGTGGGTGTGTTTACAATAGTAAAGTTCTTTTGCAATTTGTTGCAGAACCCCAGACTGGATTTCGTATTGCCTTTAAAATGCTGGATACAGATGGCAATGAGCAAGTTGAAAAGAAAGAATTCTTTAAGGTATGTATATTTATATGCATATTAATTTTAGAACATTTAAGTAGTTCCATGCCTTATATTTGCTAAATGAAGATTCATTAAAATCTTCAAGCCTATTTTTCAGTCCAATCTATGTTCACATACTTGCTAAAAGACTTTATATTAAAGGAGCATTGCTATAGAAGTACTTATACTTGTATCTACTTTTATAAATGTTACCTTTGACTTGTATCTAAATATCTGTTACAGGGAAGGTAGCATTTGGTGTACGTCCCTTAATCCCATGAGCTAATTTGAGTAATCATCTGGAAAAGTCATTTACTTTCTAAAGATTTCAAATAATTTTTTGTAATTCACCATCCTTTCTTGGTTTTCATTAATTTTGGTGGCTGATCACAGGTTTTTTACCAGTTCACACTTTGGAGAGTAACAGCAGTTTTCCCCACATTTTGTATAAAATATGGGGGAGAAAGATGGTTAAAAAAATGAAGAAAATCTTGTTCTGATGTTTTAAAGAAGAATAGGCTTATTTATATAGCCTGTCCAACTTTTAAGTATTTAACAGGAGGCCATTAACAAAATACTTTTTGTCCAATTAACAAACATATTTTTTAAGAGACTCTCTCAACTTAATTTGGATCCTTCATTCATTTGGAGGTGACTAGAGAGGCAATTTTATAAGAAACTGAATTAGCTACAACAATGAAAATCACTGGAATCAATGAAAATTATTTAAGTGCACTTTCATAGCCTTAATCTATGAATTAATGATACAATAACTGTTAGCGTGTTTTGCACTGATATCCCTTTTCTGGTAAATTGTCTACGATCAATCTTGTCTATGCAAGATTGTAATTGATGAGACGTAATTAAAATCATTTTAAAATATTGTAGAAATACTTTTAGAGTGAGTAGTACTATTTGAAAATAATAATTGAAATCAGATCATTTCACAAGACAGCGTTCCTAGAAGCCCTAGCTGAGCCTGCAGATACCCCACACTTCTTTGTTGCTACACAAAATCATTTAAGATTGAATCATATCGTCTGTTAAAATGTTAATTATTCTGCTGTTTAAAAGGAAATCAAATTCTAACTAAAGCCTTTATTTTTAATGTGGTACAATCCTAGTGAACAGTTGTGAATCCTAGTGAGTAGTAGTGCCCTGATCACCAAAATATGTCTGTTATGGCTGTATTGTTCATCTGCAGAACGGTGTGTTACCGGGGAAAGTAAGTCCATGAGCACGAGTGAACATGTTCAACCTGTAGTGCCTCTGTACGAAAATGCTGTGTGAGCAGTACTTCCTTTAAATAGGTACTATCTCAGTTAGGCAAGTAAGGATTCTTGCAGAAATACAGCACAGCCCTCCTGGGGACGTGTGCAGTATGTCATATATTTAATATCCATTACCCATCTCAGGTAATTCTAATTGAATCAGCCAGTATGAACAAAAGAAAGTCATCAAAAGTAGAGGTAAAAACGTTATATGAATCATTAAAAATAATTTTAATTTCCATAGAGGCAATCAAATTAAATTAGAATTATTCCAGTTAGATTGTTGCTTTGCATTTCCTTTATGGGCTGTATTGTTAAAATAATGTAGTGTGGTTAAAAAAAAAATAAATTGCTGTGTCAACTCACAAGAGTTATTAAATTCAAAGTCCCACAGGATGCGACCTAGTCAAAAGATGAATTTTCTCTCATGATGATTTGCTTAACATTCTTAAGTGGTGACTATTTTAAAGAAAAAAACCCTTGATTTTTACAGGTTAGGTTTAAAAATGAAACTTTCGGAATGTAAGAGTCTGAAAAACTGTGCGTTAATCTCTGTATACTCTAGTTCCATATAGAAAGCTTCTGTATATCTACTAAAAGAGTAAATTGTGTGGCTAATCTGTCATCTGTCTTATCCCAGCTGGCATCTCAGGAAAGTATGTCTGAAGTATTCTATAGTTATTTCCACACTATAGTTGACAGTGGTATCAGGAAACATCTGAAGGAAAGGGCAGTGGAAAAGCATAGCGAAGAAGCAGTAATTAGAAGGTGTTCACTGTAAGCACAGTGTGATGGGGAAAGAAATTTCAGTGCTACTTCATTCTCTGGTTTTGTCACCTCTTCTTCTCCCTGCTTCCCATCTGTTATCTCCTGATTAGACATCTGTATACTCCTACATAATCTGTTGGTCTAGACTTTAAATTCATTGAGGTAAGAAGTTTGCCTTCTTGTTTACAAAATGTGCATCTTTTTTTGAATTGTGTATATCTCAACTTTCATATGTTCCTGGGTACACATGCACAAGATGTGTCGCATGAATCATTCAGGAAAGGGAGCAGGGTGACAAGCAGACTCTCCAACCCAAGTCCTTAGTGCCTGCAGCACACGATGAATATAGGCTGTCCAGACCCATATGGATCAGACACAGAAGGAGTGTGAGATGCAGGATTTCCCAGTAGGTTCAGGGCTCTTCACTAACATAAAAGAATGTTCATGATCTTGAACGCAATTCCACATTTTCAACAAGAGAGCTTATCTTGTCCTTCATAGCCTTTCCATTTCTGTGCACGTTTTCCTCATTTCCAGTAGGAGTTAAAAGTCTGTTGCTTCCCAGAGACAGACTCTTCTCTCTCCTCCATAATTCTTTGTATTCAACCCAGTCTGTTTTCATTTTCTGCTTCATCCATGTTTAAGTGGTAAACATTCACAATACAAGAGACATTGCAGTATTAGGGCCCAGAGTCACAGCAGTCTCTGGTCTGAGGTAGACATCTGCAAGGATTTGTTGCTTTACCCTGCAGCTGCCGGGTGAAGAAGACATGGTAGAAATGGCACGTTCACAGATGTTAGTTACTGTTCTTTAATGAGCCCCTGCCAGAGTGCAAAGCGTTGTTTCTCAGAGTGATATTATCTGCTTCTGTGAGGACAGTAAGATACTTTTGTGAACTCCACACTTCCAAGACATTCATATGAGACTTGGTGAGGGGGATTTCCAGGCGTGCACATAATAACCCATGCACATTAATCTGAGACCTCCCATCAAGAGTAAGGCTACCAAAGAGCCTAAAATCCCCAGCAACTGAGGAATTTCCCTAACTCTGTCCTGATGAAAGATTTCTAAGCAAAATTAATGACAGTTCAAAACTCTAGTGGGAATAGAGGTACGGTAACTGATGGCAGATGCAAGAGCTATGTGATTTTAACTTCCTAAATAGTCTTTATACACTTGTCCTGGACACCAGATACCACAAAAAAAACTGTAGAGATTCATCCAGGGCTGAATGAAACAGCACTGTCAGGAGCTGTAGTGCTTTGGTACAGAACACCTCTGTAGTCCAGAGCACCCACAAGCACTGATGTTTCTCAAACAACTGGAAAATGCAAAATCACCTTTTTCTTTTTAAGACTAACATAGCCTTCCTTCCAGGTCTTGTTCTCTTCAGAAAAAGATTATTTCTTAGTATGTCTTCAGTAAAGAGACGTCACTTGTCTATAACAGATCTCCTTATCTTTGAATTAGCCATTAGTATCTTCCAGTGATGAATAGATATAAATATTAAATACAGATAAATGTTACATGGAGCAGTTGAATCCATTTCTCAAGGGCAGAATTAGTCTCCCTCAGTGAGTTGTTGCTGCACTGTGCTGCAAAAAATCTGCTAACTACTGGAAATAGTTTCAAGTGGTATAAGGATTTACACACAGTGTAAAAAAAAAAAATAAACTAAATCTTCCAGAATACTTATGAAAAGAAATTATACTTTGTGTCTGTGCTCTTTAGTAGTCTCTGTAGATTTTTTTAAGAGTCATTTAAAAATGAAATCCAAAAGAAAAAAAACAGTATTTGCTCACATTTGGAAAGTATTTGCTGTTGTATTTTTTGTACATGAGCAAAAGATTAATTTTATAAGTAAGAAAAAATGAAATTTTTTGGTGAGAAGATGGATGAACAGTCGTGGTGTTATCAAGAGCTCTGTATTGCTGTTTTGCTCTGAAGAAATCAATAATTATTTTACTGTGCTAGTCAATTGTTTTGTAAGTGATCAAAAATAAAAATAATTTGGAGAAACTTGGAAGAACTAGTACTGTTTAATTGCCATGTTTTACAGTATTTATTTTGATAAATACTATCAAGGCATGCCATTCAAAAATAATAATAGAAAGTAACTATCCTGAGGAACTCAAAAAATGAATCTATGAAAAAAAAACAGAACAGGTGAACTAGTCAAAATTTGAAGGCCAAGGGAAGACCTTTGGCAACACAGTTAGTGAGCTTTTTCCTACTCACAAGCCCATGTTGCTTCTCTGAACAACATGACAAAAAAAGGGGAAAAAAAATAAGAAGAGAGTTGAAAACCCCACAGAATAATAGCTATCCAAATGTAGTAATGGATTTTTTTTCCAGTTTTAATGGGCAGGTTGAGGAATCAATCAGAAATGTTTGAGAAGCAAACCAGCAGCTTTGCAAACCCTGAGCTTTAAAAGGATCTTTCCTAAAGTCTCCAAATCCAGAGTGATCAATGTATGTCCATATCTATATGTGAAATGTAATAACTCCCTTATTCTTTCATTTTTGCTGTCCTTTCAAGGATTCATGCCCATGTCTGTAAAAGGTAGGTATGCTTTGTGCTGTGTTAAATCACTCATTCTTGTGGCAGTGCTAACTTCTTGTGGAGTGTTAAGCTCTACTTGAGAATTAGAAGTTATGTTTTCAAATATAAGTGATTTCTGTACTTCTCAAAATCTTAGCTAACACATGCAATATTCATTTATTTGTGGGTTGGACGGGGAAACTAAAAGCACATTCTGCTTAATGCCAGTCCTGAAAATACACTTGTTTGTTTAATTAAATTATTCTTTGTTGTTAGTTGTATTGTACCTCATTTGAATAGGTAAGTTTTTCTTGTCTAGGAGATCATGTCTGCAGCAGAACTATGTAAAGCTGTCTAGGAGGATGGGATGAAAATCACAGGATAATTTATATTTCCCAAATGACCCTTGGATGTTATACGCCCGAGTTTCAAAATCTTGTGGAGTGAATGTTAAGTTTCTAGTGCAAGAAAGTCTTCTCTTATAAGAGAGTAAATTCTGGGTTGCAAGAGATAGATTCATATGGTCTACTTGGCTATATAAACCACAGTAAATAATACGTTTCTAGGAAAATGTGTGTCTGAAAGGCAAAATATCCTTATGTATGCACACATTTTGTCATGACTAAAGAACCTTGCAGAAATGTAATGACTTTATAATTAAGAAAATGTGCAGTTAATACAAGTTTCTGAATAAGGAGACTCCTTTAAGACAAAATTTGTAATTTTCCTGTGTTTTCTACTTGTTCTAACAACAGCTACAGAAAATCATTGGGAAGGAAGATGATTTGAAAACAGATGGAGGTGAAACAGGATTTCAGGTATGAAATAGAAATAAATTTTTCTTTACAAAAATATTGCCATATTTCCTGTGAACTTTCTTTTTTCAGAGTGTTTAGATAAGTATATAAGCATCAGTGATTGAATTAAATGGACGTGCATGATTTGTCAAGTACTTTCTAACCTGGGAAGAAAAATGTTTGTCACTTCTGAATCTCCTGATGAAATGTATGCAATTTCACTACTGTATAGTCACTCCATTATTTAGTTTATGTAAGCCTCTGTGTCAAAGTAACTCTCTTCTATTTATGAAAACCTCAGAAAAAAAATTGTATTACCATATGAGAAAAGAGAAACTGATACTTTAAATTTATGTAAGTGCTGCTGTTGCAGTAATACCAGCTTATTCTGAGTTGGTTTGAAATGTAATTACAGTCACTGAGGTGACAAAGGCAAGGATTACTTCAGTTAAGTCCACTTCCAGAAGGAAATGGTGTAGATGCAGACCAGAAGAAACAATCTTAGAGTATGATCTTCCAGCTGGGATAGGAGTTTCACTGGACTGCAGATGATTAACACATGGCAAATACATCTCGTCAGTGAAAGGTGCAAGTAAATTCTCTTCTGGCTGTTTTCCCCTGAATCCTGCCACTGCAACCTACCTTCTTCCCAGGTAGACTCTTTTAACAGCTGCCCTCTCTTCTTCAGTCTGTAGTCTGTATACCTGGATGAGATTCAGTGAAACTGAAAACAGAGAGGGGCAAGTCCTGAGCACACTGAAAACACCTCAGAGGAAGCTGATGAACCAGGGCAAAGGAGGAGAGAGTACAGATGGATTGTCTCCATCTATCACTATGAGGTGCTGCTTGCATCAGCAGCACTACTTTTGTTGCATGCTTCAATTGGATGCTGTAGCTGAGGGGTATTTTTCTCGCCACAGACTTGCTTTCAGCTTTAAACTGAAAATGGGTAATTAGGCATGAGGCAGCAACTACTCATGTTGGAAGAATTCAATAAGAAATTTATACAGGACTCTGCTTTATAAATCTATCGTGTATCAGCAGTTTCTGCAAAGAATTCATCCAGCTCATGTTCTTTACTTTTTCACCTGCCTGGGATAAAAAAGGAAGTGGCAGTATTGCTAACACCTTTAATATTTCCTAGGCCTAAACAAAAACTGTCTTCTGATGCATAAAGGTTTTGCTCCCTCAGTATGTATCCAGAGTTCAGTTAAAAATTGTTTGACTTAACAAGCATCTCCTTTCTTGAATCTTTTCATCAGTCACCAGATTAAAATAGATAGGATTAGTGGGGTTGTCTGCTCCTCAAAACCTATTTCAGTTGAGAATTAACTGCCATGACAGTGAAAGAAAAAGGATCTTTATTCTGCATGAATGCACAGCTATAGTATAAAATTTCCAGAGAAACTGTAATACAGTTGGACAGATTTAGCTATAAACACATAAGCTGATTGGGAGCTGATTAAATACCTGAGCTTGAATGTCTCTATTTTGGTTTTTGTCTTTCTTCAAATTTTGTCTTTAGAATTCTCCATTGAGAAAAATCTGAAGTTATTGTTACCGGAAAATATTATTTAATACAGTTTCTTAGCAGATTATAAATGGAATTACAGTATGCTCAAAAGAAGAAATTAAATAGGTTTGGGGTGTACAGCTATCTTGAAATTCTTCTAGTCTCTATATTTCTACTTGGCGAAGTCCAAATTATCACTTTTAATTTATCTTCTTTCCTGTCTCAGTCTTTCACAAAAGAAGTTGATTATCCTTATAAGCAGTGAATCTGACTATGTAGTGTAGTCAGTGCATATGTTTTTACCCTTTATTTTTAATAATTGTTGCAGTCATAGTATTACTTTCAAGCAAAGCAGAAAAAGTGTAAAAATTGATTGTGGCTTTTAATTTGACTGTGTTCCCTGAAAGCGGAAATACTGAAACAGAAGTTTGGTGTTTGGGGTAATTCTTTATTTCCACAACACTTTCACAGTTCACATATGAGTTTGCTGGTTTTTCAGAATAATTCCAGTCTCTGATACCAGATTGAAAATGTTACCGACTTAGAAAAATAAGATTTAAATGATAGTCTGTAACTTTTTTTTAACCAGCATGTATACCCAGGTGTGTTCCCTGTACAGTGTGGAGACAGAGCTCCCAGTCATTCATTTACTGTAGGGAGATACCAGGTAATACTCATTGAGATACTATATTAGGAAAAGAAAAAGCAGTTTTGCTGTGCTTCTGTGAGGCTTATATCTCTGCCTCTTTTACTGAGGTTTTTACTTAGACTTACACATCTATAATTCAAAATTTCACCACTTGGTAATGGCCCTTGAATGAGATTTCATTGAACTTAGCTTTCCAGATAAATATATTTCAATTGAGAGATTTTCTTTTTCCAATATTATAGTTGATGCTGGAAGAAAAGCCAGGAAATCTGCCCAGCCTCAACCAGCCCAGTCTTTTGGGAAGTTCCTTGATGACTTTTGCAGGGAAGACAATCTCATTTACTCGTAGCACAGGCACGTACACAGTGAAGGAGAGATACAGGCAGACTTACGCAACTGGCAACCTGGTTCTTTCTAACTAGACTGGAGAAAATGGTGCAGAAGTCAGCAGAGGCAGTGACTATCTTACCTCACCCATCTTCCCATAGACCAAGGGAAATGCTGCATCTGGCTTCTTAGCAGAACTGTTCTGTTCCATATTGAGCACACTTCGTGGAAGAGAGGCAAACTACTTGCCTGGAAATGGTGTTCTATGTTGTAGGAAAGTGCATGAGGTAGAAGAGTTTGCTGTATTTTGCAAAAGGTGTTGCCCAGTGAACAGCACCAGTTGCTTTTGTCTTACTGTGCCGAGTTCCTTAAAAGGATACTCTAATAATAGTAGGTTCATTACTGTTCTGATAATGGAAACAGTGCTAATGGTTGCAGATATCTACTGTACAACCCAATCGTCTAGATCAGGGACTTTATTGTTGAGCCCTTCAATTAAGATTAATGAGCTATCAGGTAGTTTCGATACCTCTAATTTAGTATGCTTTATGTAATGGCTAAGCTTAGAAATTAATATCAGCTGTTGTTAGGAAAAGAATGACCATAAACATTGTTCTGTATTTGTTCTTAAAATGGAATCCATGTTGGGAAATAATCTGTGCATCGTCTCATTTACAGATGATTAAATGTATGCTTCTGGATTCCATAATGAATACATTTTCATATAATCTCATTTATATGTTGTTGGGGTTTTTAAAAAACATTTAGCACAGAAAAAAAATTGAACTAAAATTCAGTCTGACTATAAGCAGTGTAATTCTAGACCCACACATGGATATTTTATTATTGTGTATCAGTTGTTTTAGCCCATCTACTTATCTTCCTTTTTCTTTTCTGTTCATAAGAGAAGTGACTGATATTAGTAATTCACACATTTATCACCACTTAGCTGGTCAGCACAAGGTTTTACACTTGGACCTTCAGAGACTGCAATATTATGGTGCATCTTCTCAGCCACAGAGACTGCAGGCCATCATAACCTGCCCATCTGCTCTCTGGAATTTCTAAGAAAATTCTAGAATTTCTGGGCCCAGAATAGCTAAAGACTGTCTAAACTGAAGGAATGAAGATGATGACTGAGAGCTATGCTCTTCTAGTGCAGTAATACTCTATAACAGGGGTGCAGCACATCATATTTTGCAAGAATATAGTCCAAGTCTAAATTAATATCTGTCCCCCAAAAGAGTGTGCCATTAATCTTGTCACCTTTCAGTTCAGATGGAGTGTACATTTTTTTCTTGACCTGTCTTCTCCAACAAAAATGTGTATGTTTTGTATTGGCAGATGAACATTGAATTGTGTTGGAAAGCTTTTAGATACTTTAAACCAAGCAGCTCTAGAGTGCTCCTGCAAGCTTTAAAGGAAGGTCTCCAGGCAGGTAAAACCCATAAAGACCCAAGCTGTGTAACATCAAAATATTAGGCTATTAAAAATACCTGATGGATTGTTGTTTATGTCACGGACAAGGAAATTATTTTCTTTTTCCATGTCATCTGATGACATTATAACCTCAAGACTGACAAAGAAACATGCTTTCTGACATCTTTCTGGATACCTGTTCTGCAAATACATTGAATTTGGCTTGGTTAGCAAAAGTCTTTCCCACAAGGAATTCATCTGGAAGCCCATTGTGGTCACAGAAGCATTGCTTTCTGTTAGACAGATGTGTGAAGCAAAGCTACCCCTTCAGTTTCTGCTACTTAACCTAGTCTGAAGTGCTTTCAAATATATAGAGAAGCCAAATAGCAGTGTGGGCTCCTGGCAGGCCAGGGAAGACACATGATTTGGCCTTGCACTAACAGCTCTAGTCTCTGATTCGAAACAGTAAGAATCTGGTCATAATCTCTGAAGGCTACGTAGTGCATTTGCTTGTGAAATCAATTAGAATAAGCTGGAGAAGGTGCACATAAGCATGCTCAGTTGACATTTTGTGATAAACTTAGGATGGCAGCCTGAACATGGACTATCTGGAGACACACTGAAACAGCAGGGTGGGGGAACTGGTCACAGTCCATCTGAGTCAGTTCTAGCACCAGGAGCAAGGAGATTTACGCATGCTGAAATTGGGTGTGCTCAGCCCTTGAGGCCAAGGCCATGTTCATCAAAACAGTGTGCTTCAAAGAACATCCTACCTACTTACTGAGGGGGCTCCTCATTACAGATTCTGTACTTTTGGTTGAAAATACTATTTTTAAAGTATGGCATGATAGGGAGGCAAGGTCTGAATTCTTGTGTGGGGCTGTCCTTAACTGTGCATAGAAGCTCCTTTCCCCAGGTGCCAGCAGCACAGGGGTCAGGCAGCCTCAGGCTTTGAAGTGCAACAGTGCCATTCCCAGGCTGCTTGATGCAGTCAACCTGCTGGCAACAAGACTAGTTTCAACCTGTTCCTGTTTTTGGCATAAAGTACCTCCTACAATATCTACTTCCAAATTAGCTTTAGCCCATTTGGCTGGAAAATGTTTTTATTCTATGCTTCCTCATGAATTGATGCAGAACTGCAGGTGATGCACTGAAAGCTGAGGACATCCATGAAATTACACTTTCTTCCTTGCTGAAAGCACTCGTGGTACAGCATAGCAATTCCATGGCTTTAGTTGTCATTAAAAACCAACTGAGACCTCCAGGAATGGGAATTACAGATGCTGTTGAATGCTGGATATCAGCTGTTGTTTAGATGATGCTCCGCCTGGCTTCTCAGGTATTGTCTGTTATACCCTCTGCAGAAAAAAAATTGTGCATATTTTAGGCCTTCTGTGTCAGACCAAATGTATTCTTGAATCCTACCTGGTAAGAAAGTGCCTTACAAAACATGAAAAACTTTAAGATGGACTTACATCCTGATTAAAGCTGATTCTTTATAAAATATGTTATTTCATTCTGGAGTCCACTTGAGGCTGTCTCTGCTTTGCCAAAAAAAAAAGACTGCTTTTGGAGATGTGGATCTCCTGATCCCACTGGCTTGCTTGTTTACAGTTCTTTTGACTGTCTGCACCTGGTAGGATTAACTTCGTAATGGATACATCTTTTAAACCTTCCCAGAACTGAGTTGTACGGTGTATCCCAACATTTTGGAGACTTAAAATGACAGAAAGCTTGATGCTCTTGAGCAGTGTTTGAGGCTAGGCTGCTTAGATTGAAGTCTAGATTGCCTTCCGGGATATAAGCATGGCATGATGAATTGGCTGGCCTAGCAGCTGAAAAACAAAGGTCATTGCAGAGTAGTGGACTCAGAAAAGTTTGCAGAGATTTAGTCTTTTTTGGAAAGACTTTGGATATCACTGGCAGACAGAAACTAAACTATTTTTGTCCTTGACCTTACTCTCTCTTCTGTTCCTATTCTTTACCTATTCACTTTCCTTCTATCTGAAAAAAAAAGGTCACTCCAAAATGTGCATTATTTTTTCAATTGCTATTGAAACACGACATTGCACAGCAAATACATATCTCAGGAAGCAAGTAAGAGAAAAAGGAACATGTAAAAGATTTTAATCATGATGAATGCTTTCCAGTCAAGCCTCAGGCAAATTCTGCAAGGAAAGGTGGTAAGAATCTAGAGACAGTAAGTCTATTAACATTTCAGATGAGTTTTAAAAATCAGTTAGGTACATTATTCTGAAAATCCTGTCTCACTGTGTGATAAGTTTCTTCTCAGTGGCACTTGTTGCTACTTGCTGCAGTATCAAGTCCTAAACATCAAAAGCTCAGTGGGGAGCTACAGGATTAGGTACGTCTGTGCCCGTGACTCAGTGTTTGCAGCATCAGGCTCCTATGTTAACAGTCTGTGTAATGTAATAAGGAAATAAATGTTGTGTTATCTGATCTTGCTTAAAAAGGAATAATTGCATAATTCAGCAGTTCATGGTGCTTTTGAAAGGTGTACAAGGTGTTAACATTACTCTGGGAAAATAAGCCTATATTTGTAATATGTACACACATGTTCATTAGTTCATAAAGACTTGTGTGGCCGCAGAGCTTGGTCTTCAGGATTCTTTGTCTGAATCAATGGACCCTGAAACGTGTCTGTGTCCCAGTTGAGATAAGTCTCCCTGCCCCATGCCGTGCTTGTATCAAGATGAGACTCAGAACATCACCATCTTTTCTCCACTCTGTCTCAGCTTTCTGGAAAGTGCAGAACCCAAAAAGGTGCCATGGTGCACCCTCCCGGTGCAGAAGCTAACGGATACACCAGAATACAAACTTTCACTCAGTTTAGATAGTAGCTCTGTGACTCAAAGCTACCAGCCTGGTCCTTTTTACTGCTCCAGGTTTAGGTTACCATTTCATTTTCATTGCCAAGAGAGACATTCCAAACGTAAGTTATTATTTTACCTAAGCTCAGGAGGGTGAGGTGTTGGAAATATTAATAGAGCTCTCATTATCTTCTAACAAAGATTTGTCATGTCGGTACTAATTTATACAGTTCAGCAGAAAAAGCTCCTAATGATTCTGTGGACAAAAAGGAATTATGTACTAACATGTACTTTAATAGCATTAACTCTAGGAAAAGCAATTTTTTTGAAAGTTTACCCTTAAGCTGTAGTCTCTGTGGTCTCCTGTTGCATACTCTGTTTTAAAGAAATGTACTATTTTGTCCTTTTAAAATACATTTAACTCTCACTAACATAGTGTTTGGACATCTGCCAATTCCACTTTGGAATTTCAACTGATAAAAAGGGTAGCCAACAAGTAGGTGCATATTTGTTATAAATCCAGGGATAGGTTTTGTCATCTTAGATAAGATGAGATAGGTACTGTTTGTATGTCTTCTTCTAGCTTATTACTAGAGAAACATGCATAGAAGAAAAAATCTTATTTTGTCACGGACTTTTTTGTAAAAAGTTATTTCGAACCTCATTTTTCAGTTTGTTTTCAATGCAACACTGGTTTTAATATGGAGTAATTTAATTGGAAGCATTAAATTACATAATCATGAGTTCAGTTTTTAAAATTACATCAGCAAATTTCTTTCTTTCATTTCTCAAATCTCCTTTAAACCTGTAAGGAAAAAAATACACAGAAAGCAGGTTAGAATCTCACTGCAGTGAGAAATATGTGGATTCTTCTCTGTTTCTTCTTAGAAAACTGCATTCTGACATAAGTAGTTTGGGTTTGAATTTCAAATAAGCATACATGAATGTTTGACTTTTGACTTTCAAAGAAGCATATACCAATGTTTATGCATCAGTCTTCCCAATAATCTGAAGTGTTTAAACTTTAAAAGGATGGATCTTGTGGGTATTTAAATATTCTTTGCCTGCAGTTAAATGATAAAAGTACAATAAGTACAGTTTGCATATGGCTTGAAAAGTTGGGGTTTTTTTAGGTTCACTCATACAGAACTTGTACCACTGGCATTTAGTGAATTGTAACTTGCAGTAGAAATGAGGAATGTTACCTCTAACTATAAAATAACTGTGTCACATATGCAATAAGCATGAAACATGCAGTGGACTAATGGGACTTGTTATTGATGATGCTGAAAGCTAAATAACCATTAGTATTAAATCTTATGAATAGACTCTTGTCTTTCATCTTACCTCTTCAACCAGATAAAAGACACAGAGGCTATTTAGATGTCATAAGAATAGTTTGTTGAAATCCCTGTGGACTTACAAAAAACCCTCTCTCTTCATGTTGCTTAGTGTTTTGTTGCGTTCAAAGAAATACCAGTATGCTAGTGCTGAAAGAAGAATAGAACAGAAATCCAGCCTTATGTGTGGTTTTAGGCTTGTTAAAGATGCTGTTGTGTTGAAATAATGTGCATTTTTTTTTCCAGAAGTCTCTTCATCTGATTTAAAAAATACCTAGAAAAGTCACTAACATTGAAAATTTGCAAGAAGCCTTGTAAGATGGTATTATAATAGAGCACTGTCAATGTATTTTTCTACTTTCTTACACTATCATAAGTGTTTTTAAACAGCTGTAACCAGTTAGAAATATCTGACTAAAAACTTTTTTTCCAAAAACAACTTTTACAAAGATGTTGACTTTATTTAAAGCCTTCATTCACCTAATGATAAAGGTTTTTAAAGATTTAACTAGCAACCTTCTACATTCTAATAGTAAAATACACCGAAGGTGGTTGTAAATTGTAGTCAATAATCACACAATGCATAATAATTAATCATGCATTTTTTTTTGTTTTATAGGGAGCAGAACTGGAAAGCTGTGGTGTTAATACCATGTTGCTGGTACATTTCTTTGGAAAAGAAGGAAAGAAAAAACTTTGCTACTCTGAGTTTTTCAGGTATTTTTTCAGCTAGGCAAGCCTAACAGCAGCCTGTCCTTTTCCTGCCCCTTCTGCTTTGCACCAGCACTGGCATTAGTCTGACCTCACACTGAGCCAGATCAGCAAGTTAAGCAAGTAATAAGCTTATTCATGATTTTGCATCATTAAATTTCTAGTTTAGCTCTTGGAGACTGCTGTGTACAGGAGGAGTTGAGCACCATGATGACTCCAATGCAGTAAGGGCCTGGAGGCAGTGAGGGTTGAGACCACTAGTCTTGGGGCAGCTGTGTGACAGCATATCTTAAGGCAATATGAGTATTTTTCTTGATCAAATCACCAAACGCACTCTTCTGAGCTGAAACATTCCCTCTCTGCAATACTGCTGTGACAATAGGCTGTAGGCAACTTCTCTGCTTGCTTTATTTTCCAGCTTCTGTTGAAACTTTACCTGTGCTTTTACCCTTTGAACTACTTTTGTAATGGGAGTGTGCAGATACTTCATGGCCCTCATGTCAGAACTGAGAATTGAGCCAGATAGTAAATACCACATCAGACTGAAACTGCAGTGGAATACCAATTGGCCATTACTCCTGGAAACATAGCGTGGGCTACCCGACTATTTCACTGTAAGCTTGGCAACATCAAAAGTTAATAGAAAGTTCAAG